>NW_023416374.1:0-126163 GCF_014108235.1 Myotis myotis | reverse complement strand
TCCGGGTCCCAGGACCACGGACAGCATCAAGCGCTGCCCCCGCCGGCAGAGTCACAGATCCGGATCCTGGGACAGCGGACAGCCTCAAGCACTGCCGCCCACCCAGCAGGGTCACGGATCTGGGTTCTGGGACCGTGGACAGCCTCCTGCGGTGCCTTTGCCCGCCAGGTCACAGATCCAGTCCCAGACCATGGACAGCCTCAAGCACTTCCCCCCCAGCTGCCAGGTCACGGATCCGGGTCCCAGACTGCAGACAGCCTCAGTGCTGCCCCCACCCAGCAGGGTCACGGATCCGGGTTCCAGACCGTGGACAGCCTTGCCTGCTGCTGCCCGTCTTCAGTATGCAAATTAGCCACCATCTTGTGCTTCAGGGTGGGGGCCCCACTGGGGTGCCTGGGCAGTCTGGGTGAGGGGCTGAGGGCTGTTTTCAGGCTGTCGGGTGACTGAGCTCCCAACCGCTCCTTTTTTTCTTTTCTTTTTTATTCTGGCAGCTTTAGCTCTGGCTCCAGCGCTGAGGCCTCTGCTGCTGGGAAAGCAGAAACCCTCGGGCCCAGACTTGTTTGTTTCTATAATCGAAACTCTGTATCAACTCCAGCTCTGAGATCCCGGCTCACTGAAAGCAGGTTCTGGAGTTTTGTTAGCTTCTATAATTGCAACATAGTTGCTTAGAGTGCAAGCTCAGAGGCTGGCAGCGGCAGGTGGGGAACCTTGGCTTCCTCCTTCACTGGAGCAAGCAAGCCTTCTGTTTGCTTCAGCTGCCTGGCTGCTGGCTGCCATCTTGGTTGGCAGTTAATTTGCATATCGTCCTGATTAGCCAATGGAAGCATTCGGGGTATGGTCAATTTGCATGTTTCTCTTTTATTAGATAGGACTAGAGACCCGGTGCACAAAAATCTGTGCACTCGATGGGGCTCCCTCAGCCCAGCCTGTGCCCATTTGCAGTCCAGGACTCCTTGGGGGATGTCCACCTGTGGACTTAGGCCCACTCCCCAGGGGATCAGTCCTAAGCTTGCAGTCAGAAATCCTTTTAGCAGCCAGGGAGCCCTTGGGGATGTCTGACTAAAAGCTTAGGCCCCCAAGGGATCTGGCCTAAACTGTTAGTTGGACATTCTTAGTGCTGTCACAGAGGTGGGAGAGGCTCCTGCCACCACCTCTGTGCTAGCCAGCGATGAGCTAGTTTCTGGCTGAGTAGCACTCCCCATATGGAAGTGCACTGACCACCAGGGGGCAGCTCCTGCATTGAGCATCTGTCCCCTGGTGGCCAGTGTGCATCATAGCAACCGGTCATTCTGCTGTTCAGTCAATGTGCATATTAGCCTTTTATTATTATTATACTAGAGGCCCAGTGCACAAAAATTTGTGCACTCGGGGGGGAGGGGAGTCCCTCAGCCTGGCCTGTGCCCTCTCGCAGTCTGGGACCCCTTGGGAGATAACGACCTGCTGGCTTAGGCCTGCTCCCGGGTGGCAGAGGGCAGGCTCAATCCCTAGGTGCAGCCCCTGGTCGGGCTCAAAGCAGGGCTGATTGGGGAGTTGGGGTGCCGTCCCCTGTCATGCACAGAGCAGGGAGATTGGGAGGTTGTGATGCCACCCTCAGTCACGATCAGGGTAGGGCCAATTGGGGGGTTGGGGAACCGTCCCCTGTCACACTCAAGGCAGGGTCGATGGGGAGGTTGCAGCGCCACCCCCTGTCATGCACAGAGCAGGGCCAATCAGGGGGTTGGGGCACTGCCCCCTGTCACTCAGAGAGCAGGGCCCATCAGGGGGTGGGGCACCGCCCTCTATCACCCACAGAGCAGGGCTGATCAGGGGGTTGGGGCTCCGCCACTGTCACACCCAGGGCAGGGCCGATGGGGAGGTTATGGCTCTACCCCGTCACGCACACAGAAGGGCCCGTGGGGGGGAGGGGGTTTGGGAGCTCCCTCCTATCAGGCACAGAGCAGGGCTGATCAGGGGGTTGGGGCGCCTTCCCCTGTCACGAACAGAGCAGGGTGGATAGGGAGGTTGTGGCCCCGCCCCCTGTCACACACAGAGCCACAGGGCAATCAGGGGGTTTGGGCGCTGCCCCCTGTCACCCTGATCCCAGTGCCAGGAGGCCTCATGGCTCCGCTGATCCCGGTGCTGGGAGGCATATTACCCTTTTACTATATAGAGTAGAGGCCTGGTTCGTGGGTGGAGGCTGGCTGGTTTGCCCTGAAGGGTGTCCTGGATCAGGGTGGGGGTCCCCACTGGGGTGCCTGGCCAGCCTGGGTGAGGGGTTGAGGGCTGTTTTCAGGCTGGGGGTGACTGAAGCTCCCAACTGCTCCTTTTTCTCTCTCTTTTTTTTTATTTTGGGCCAGCTTTAGCTTTGAGGCTTGGCTCCAGCTCTTAGATCTCCGCGGCTGAAAGTAGGTTTCCGGCCTTTGCTTACAATGTTGCAAATCTGCTGGCTGAAGTCTGGTGGTATTTGTTAAAATGTTTCAAACTGCAGGCTCAGAGGCCTGCAGCGGCAGGCGGGGAATGTTGGAGTCCTCCGTCACTGAAGCAAGCAAGCCTCATGTTAGTTCAAGCTGCCTGGCTGCCGGCCGCCATCTTGGCTGACAGTTAATTTGCATATCTCGCTGATTAGCCAATGAAAAGGGTAGTGGTCGTATGCCAATTACCATGTTTCTCTTTTATTAGTGTAGATAGGATGTCCCTATTTCTCCCCTTTTGCCCCTTCTACCAAGCTCTTGCCCCCCACTTCTCTCTGGCCATTACCATACTGTTGTCTGTGTCCATGGGTTGTGTATATATTTTCTTTGGCTAATCCCTTCTTTAAATTCATTTCTTTAAATTTTTATTTTCAAGTAAGTGTTTATAACTGCACTATTATATATTTTCTATGATATCATTTAGAATGAAGATATTTTTTAGTTGAACCCTTGTAAATTTTAGTGCAATTTAATAAATTATGCTAGAAGCAATTAGGATATTTTTCATCTTATGCAGATACATTTCAATTAATATTTTATTAATTTTTAATTTTTTAATATTTCAATTTGAAATAACCTCATACATGTAAAAAAACTATAAAATACTACAGCATATTATATGTACCCTTCACCCAATTTCTTTGGCGTTAATAATTTAAACATAACCATTATACAACTAACGGAATTTGGAATATATTTTTCTTATAATCTCTTTAATGTTACTTAATCCATTTACTTTGTTTTGTTAATCTTCACCCAAGGATATTTTCCCATAAAATTTTAGAGAGAGTGAAGGGAAAGGGAGAGACACATTGATTGGTTGCCTGCTGCACATGCTTTGATAGGGACTGGGGATCAAGCCAGCAACTGAGGTACATGACCTTGACTGGAATCAAACCTGGGACCCTTCAGTCCACGGGCTAATGCTCTACCCACTGAGCAAAACAGGCTGCAGCTTAATTCATTTATTTTTAACCTATATGTGTCTTTATATTTAAAGTGGGTTTTGTTTTTTATTCACCCTCATAATCTGTCCTTTAATTGGTGCATTTATGCCACTGACTTTCAGAGTGCTTACTGATAGAGTTACTACCATATCAGGTGGCTTCTGGATCTTCTGGGTCCCGCCCTGCCTTGCCTTTTTTTTTTTTTTCTAAGACATTTCAATTTATTTAAAAGCCAATGCAGGATATAAAGGGTATGATATTTACAACACTACAGTAAACAGGTTGGTTTCCCGGTAGGATCAGTAGTCTTTCAGTGAGTATTAACCCCCTTTCCCCTTGATGATCGACCCAGCTGGCAGACAAACAGCAACAGTGGGTGGGATGGGACTGCAGGATAGAAAGTCTCCCTGAAGGGATTAAAAATCAGGTAGATGCTAAAATGTCCACAAAGGGGTCTTGGGGGTGAGGGGTGCCTCTGCCTCATTCCTTTGAGGGCTTGGCAGCAGGAATGCTGAGGGATTTGCCCCAAACTAACACACGGCCCACCCTGAGCCTGCAAATTTTTCACCCACGGAATATTCCCTTCCTGAGAGAATCAGCCCTAATCCCTCAGCCAGGGCCTGGAGGAGCTGCCCAGGCCGTGGGCACAGCCAGGACTGTGGACATTTCATGGCATGTCCACTCCCACTCCAGCTGCCTAACAACTCTGCACTGCTCCCCTCGCCCACCTCCCCATCACCCCATCAGGACACTGTGCACAGAGGGGGACACTGGTTTTCCCATGCACATTGGGAACTGGCTGTTTCTGTGTTCTTGAGTAAAAAGGTTCCTGTGGGTCGGGTAAGCTCTCTGCTTGACAAGAAGTTCTGAAACAGAGCCACTGACCACACCCACCTCCTCTGGGCATGGAGCAGCTCCGGCCCTCAGAGCTCATCTCTCCAGCAGAACTGAAGGGAAGACCGTGTGTACCCTTCTGTCCCTCACCCTTCACATGCCCAGAACCACCAATGGCACACTTCCTAATTCCTATCACTGTATTTCATTAGTTTAGATTAGTTCAAAAGGAGATCCTTCTATTTTTAAAGTAGCTGGGGTTTCTGGGGGAAGGCCTTGCCTTGCAGCCTGGACCCACTGATGGGCGGATCCTGGGCCCCAAGGCAAGACCTGCAGCTCGGGGTGGGCCTTGCCTTGCATACCAGACCTGCTGTTGGGGGGTTCCAAGGTGCAAGCCCAGACTCGCTGCTGGGGCTTTTGGGGGCAGGCCTTGCCTTGCAGCTCGGACCCGCTGATGGGCTGTTCCTGGCCCTCAAGGAAAGACCTGCTGCTGGGGGAGGGCCTTGCCTTGCAGCCTAGACCTGCTGATGGGCAGTTCCCAGGCCGCAAGGCAAGACCAGCTGCTGAGGCTTCTGGGGGCATTCCCCACTGGGGTGCCTGGCCAGTCTGGGTGAGGGGTTGAGGGCTGGTTTCAGGCTGGCCACACCCCCTTTAGGGTGGGGGTCCCCACTGGGGTGCCTGGCCAGTCTGGATGAGGGGCTTAGGTCCATTTTCAGGCTGGCGGGTGACTGGAGGTCCCAACCTCTCCTTTTTTTCTTTTTTCTTTTTTCTGGGATTTATTTACCTTCTATGGCTGTCAATGGAGCTGAGAGCCGGCTTTAGCTCTGAGGCCGGCTCCAGCTTGAGGCCTCGGCTGCTGAAAGCAGGTATCTGGGTTTTTTTAAGCTTCTATAATTGAAACTCTGTTGCCTTCACTGGCCCTCTAAGCTCTGAGCCCACTGATGGCTGAAAGCAGGAATCTGGGGCTTGTTTAGCTTCTATAATTGCAACATTGTTGCATCCGGAGCTCAGAGCTGGGCTGCAGCAGGCGGGGAACCTTGGCTTCCTCCATCACTGGAGCAAGCAAGCCTCCTGTTCACTTCAGCTGCCTGGCTGCTGGCCGCCATCTTGGTTGTCAGTTAATTTGCATATCGCCCTGATTAGCCAATGATTATTATCCTATCTAATAATAGACAAACATGGTAATTAACCATAACTTCTCTATGCTTCCCATTGCCTAATCAGGGCGATATGCAAATTAACTGCCAAGAAAGATGGCGGTTAACCTCCAACAAAGATGGCAGTTAATTTGCATACTCACAATGATGGGAGGCGAAAGGAGAAGGATGAAAGACAGTGATCAGAAACCCAAGTGCAGGCAAGAGCCAGGGAGCAGGGCAAAGGTCGGCCCTGGAGGCCACCTTTGCCCTGCCATCAGCCATCTGCGGGTGTTTGGAGAAGCCTGGGGGGTGGGTCAGGGAAGCATACACAGACAGTGTCCATGACCACAGAAGCCAGATTCAGGGGCAGGGAAGCGGCTGCTGCCAGAGTTCCCAGCCACGGCTTCCTGCTTCGCACCTGGCTTCTGTGATTGGTAATGTCTATTTTTGCATGACACATAACTGACGGCCCTCTCTGGAAGCACAGAAGAAGAAGAACCCCCAGAAGAAGAAGCCACCCACCTTTGGTCCAGGCATCAGCACCTGGGGCTGGCTGCAGCCCAGGAGACAGACAAGTTACCGGCCAGAGGTCCCAGGCTGAAGCCACCTGGAGAAGCTGCCATCCCTGTGGTCCAGGGTGCCAGCGCCTGTGGCCAGGGAAACAGGTTACCTCTTCTCCTACTGTAGTCATTACTTCAGTATTCCCCTTCTGAATTTCTCTCCTGTGCTGCAACCCAACTCCACTTTTTATCAGAAGGATACAGAACAGAGAGAACAGTGTTAAAAGCTTACATTTTTAAGCCGGTAAGGTTGGTACTTAAACATATAAATGGAAAACTAGAGTCCTTAAGGTAACAAAGGCTACAAAGGACAGGGACAGCGCATGACCTATTATATCCAGCAATCCATGTGGGGACTGAAAACTTTGCAATGATGACAATTAGTGAAGATATGAATCAACTAAAATAGTTATGACAGGGACAATTCTTCCATCTTTGAAAATATCTACATCATATCTGTTTAAATAGATTTTCATCTACAAAATATAACACATTCTGACAAGACCACCACCACCACCAATGTGGTCAGTGTTGTGCTGTAAAATGTTTAATAACTGAGAGGACCCCCCCCCCAGAGCACAAATTTTGTGCACCAGGCTACTAGTCTACACTAATAAAAGAGAAAAATGGTAATTGGCGTACGACGCTACCCTTTTCATTGGCTAATCAGGGCTATATGCAAATTAACTGCCAACTAAGATTGGCAGTTAACTGCCAACAAGATGGCGGTTAGTTTGCATATGTAGGCACAATGCAGGGAGGCGAAAGGGAAAGCAGGAAGAAGCCCCCTGCCACTGACAGTGATCGGAAACCCAGGGGGGAGCTAAGAGCTGGGGGGCAGGGCAAAGGCGGCCCTGGGGCCGCCTTTGCCCTGCCCCCCAGCCATGATCGGAGAATCAGGTGCCTTTTCCGCCCTGGCCAGTGATAGCAGGAAGTAGAGGTGGAGCCAGCGATGGGAGCTGGGCACGGTCGAAGCTGGCAGTCCCAGGAGCCAGGGGTCCCTTGCCTGGGCCTAAAGCAAAGCCCACAATCTCGGGGCCGCTGCAGCTGCAGGTCCCTGCTGCCCGGGCTGGACACCTCAGCCAGAGGCGTTAGGCCTGGGAAGGGGCGGAGCCTGCAACCGCGGGGAGCTGGGGGTCCCCTGCCCAGGCCTGACACCTCTGCCAGAGGCCTCAGGCCTGATCAAGGGGCCAATCCAGTGATTGGTGATCGGAGGGTGATGAGGGTCAACTCCTCTGGCCGAGGCATCAGGCCTGGGAGGGGGCCTGGGGGTCCCCTGCCCAGGCCTGCTGCCTGGGCCAGAGGCATCAGGGCTGGGTGGGGGGCGGAGCCGGGGATTGGGGGGATATGATGGTCCCCTTGCCCAGGCCTGAAGCCTGGGTCAGAGGCATCAGGCTTGGGCGGGGGGTGGAGCAAGCTATCAGAGGGAGATGGGGGTCCCCTGCCCAGGCATGATTCCTGGGCCAGAGGCCTCAGGCCTGGGCGGGGGCCAGAGCCAGTGATCGGGGGGAGATGGGGGTCCCCTGTCCAAGCCTGACACCTCTGGCGGAGGCATCAGGCCTGGGCAAGGGGCCGATCAGGCGATCTGAGGGTGATGGGGGTCAACGCCTGAGGGCTCCCAGTATGTGAGAGGGGGCAGGCTGGGCTGAGGGACACTCCCCCCTCCCCACAACCAGTGCACGAATTTCGTGCACCAGGCCCCTAGTAATCTAATAAAAGAGAAACATGCAAATTGACTGCAGCTCCACTACACACCAAGCCATGCCCACCAGCCAATCAGAGCGAGTATATGCAAATTAACACAACCAAGATGGCAGTGGGCAGCCATGGACCTGGAGCAAGCAGGAGGTGTGGTTGCCCTGGCGATGGAGGAAGCCAAGCTTCCCGCCTGCCCTGGCTGGCTGTGGTCTCCACTCGAGGCAACAAAATTTCAATTATAGAAGATAAATAAATCCCAGATACCTGCTTCCAGCCAGTCTCCACTGGGAGCTTGAGTGGCTAGGGGCAGTGGCCAGCCTGCAAACAGCCATCAGCCACTCAGCCAGGCTTGCCAGGCACCCCAGCAAGACCCCTAACTCTGAAGTGGGTGTGGCCAGCCTGAAAACGGTACTGAGCCCCTCACCCAAGCTGACCAGGCACTCCAGCGGGACCCCTACCCTGATCCGGGACACCCTTCAGGGCAAACCAGCTGGCCCCCACCCATGCACCAGGCCTCTATCCTATATAATAAAAGGGTAATATGAAAATTAACCCTAACAGCAGAATTACTGGGAATGACTGGTCACTATAACACACACTGACCACCAGGGGGCAGACGCTCAATGCAGGAGCTGTCCTCTGGTGGTCAGGGTGCTCTCACATGGGAGGAGCTCTGCTCAGCCACAAGACAGGCTGATGGCTGCCAGTACAGTGGTAGTGGTGGGAGCCTCTCCTGCCTCCTCAGCAGCGCAAAGGATGTCTGACTGCAGCTTAGGCCTGCTCCCCGCTGGCAAGTGGACATCCCCCGAGGGCTGCCGGGCTGCCAGATGTCTAACTTCCAACTTAGGCCTAATCCCCCGAGGAGTGGGCCTAAGCCAGCAGGTGGTCATCCCATGAGGGGTCCCAGACTGCGAGAGGGCACAGACCAGGCTGAGGGACTCCCCCCGAGTGCACACATTTTTGTGCACTGGGTCTCTAGTGTATGTGTGTGTGTGTGTATATATATGTATATATTTCCAAAATTCACTCAAGATTTTCCATTCAATTCAATGGCAAATCTTGTGTGAATTTTGGGACACCCTACATATATATATATATAATATATATATATATATATATATATATATATATATATATATATATATATATATTTTTTTTAAGTCCATACTGAGAGAAAATTTGCAGGAGGTTTAAGAAATAGATTCAGGGGACAATTCCTCTCACAATTCCTCTCAACACCAAACCCCACATTTCCCTGCATCTCCCCACAGCATACATACAAACACCCATCTTCCTTTAACTAGAAAATCTGGGTCCTGCTCCATTCTGTAAATGTGAAGTCAATGCTAAGCTGAGAATATTGAGGAAGAGGAGGAAAGAGGAAGTTAGGGGAGAAGCTGCACAAACGTGTTCATGTAAGAGACTGGACCACCTTACTATCTAAAACAACTTTCTGCCTTTTGTTGACTTTCGCCCGGACTTCGTGCTTGTGAATTCCATCATTTGTGAACACCTTGGCCGTTCCACACATACTCAGGGCAAGTAGAGCCAGTAAAAAACTAGTTTGTTTTGTAGTTACAAACAGGTAGCCCAGTCACAGTCAAGTCATGACATTGGCCTATACCAAAGTGACCCCCACAATAAGTCTGAGAGCTAACACATCTGGTTGTGAGATTTAGAACATATCAGAGTATGACCCAATGAACCCATAAGCAATACACCCAGATGGAGATGTTGGTAGGCACCAGACCCTGATGGGAGAAATTCTGCTTTATTGGGTCAGACCCCTCATAGCAGCTTGTACACTGTGGTTGATGTTTATTCTCATAATCAGCTAGCATGAGAGTCAACTCCACCCATGGATGGAACAACATCAATCAAGACTCAACTACAATAGGATGGCTCACATATTCCACACATGGAATATTCCGGGGACATCTAGCTTAAGTGATCAGGGAGACTGTGTCACTGAACCACAAAGGTATGCTAACCTAATATGTAAGGTCAGCATACTAAGACTGGAGACATTGAAGATCTGCCTAATACACAGACACAAATATAAAGAGGCAACCACACTGGGGAGACAAAGAAACAAGCTCCAAACAAAAGAACAGGAGAAACCACCAGAAAAAGGAGTAAATGAAATGGAGGCAAGCCATCTAACTGATAGGAAGTGCAAAAAAACGGTTATAAGGATAATCAAGGAACTTAGTGAGAACTTCAACAGAGAGATAGCAAGCATAAAAAAGGACATACTGGTAAAAACCATAAAGAAGAACCAGTCAGAAATGAAGAATACAATATTTATAATGAAGAATACACTAGAATGAATCAACAGGAGATTTGGTGAAGCAAATAATCAAATCAGTGATTTAGAAGACAAGGTAGCAGAAATTATCCAATCAAAGCAGCAAAAAGAAAAAATAATTTTTAAAAGTGAGAACAATTTTAGGTATTTCTGGAACAATATGAAGCATAAAAACATTCCCATCATAAGGATACCGGAAGAAGAAAAGAGGGAGCAAGAGATTGATAACCTATTTTTAGAAATAATGACTGAAAACTTTCCTAACCTGGTGAAGAAAAAAAGACACACAAGTCCAGGAAGTGCAGAGAGTCCCTGACAAGATGAATCCAAAATGGCCCACACCAATGTGCATCATCATTTAAATGGAAAAGCGTAGAAACAAAGAGTGAATCTTAAAAATGGCAACAGAAAGGCCTATAAGGGAGCTCCCATAACACTGCCAGTTAATTTCTCAATAGAAACTTTCAAGACCTGAAGAGATTGGTATGAAATATGCAACTTAATGAAAAGCAAGGACCTACAAGCATGATTAGTCTACCTACAAAGGTTATCATTTAAAATTGAAATAGAGATACAAGGCTACCCAGGAAAGAAAAAGCTCAAGGAGCTCATCAGCACTAAACTAGTATTACAAGAAAAATTTAAGGAACTTTCCTAAGAAGAAGTAACAATTTAAAAAAAAGGGGGGGGGGGACAGAGGTTTAAATTTTAAAAATGTCAATAAATGCATACTTATCAATAATCAATTTAAATATAAATGGATGAAAGGCTCCGATCAAAGGGCTAGGGTAACTGAATAGATGAGAAAACAAGACAGATATATATGCTGTCTACAAGACACTCCCCACAGAATGAAAGACACACAGAGACTGAAACTAAACGGATGGAAAATATATTTCATGAAATGAAAGTGAAAAAAGGAAAATAGCACACTTATATTAGGCAAAACACACTTTTTGACTGTGTGCCCCGCCTTGTATGCCCAGTGACTCCCAGTCTCCTTCAGGTCTTGCTTTTGTTCTTCAATGTGCACTGGAACTGTGGCCAAGTAGCACCTATGCTCTTCTACTAGGTTGCTGTCCCCCATCCCTGGGGCACCTGTGCATTGCAGAAGAGGTCATTTGTGTAGTAGTTACCTTGGTTATCCCTCTCCAAGTTCTCAACCACAGCCACCAGCTTCTCCAGCTGCTCCCTCTGCTCCTCCCCTGTGGCCTGGTTGTTGAGGCCACAGTACCTATTTTCACACTCATGGACATGGATCTGCAGGTTGTGGTTGTCCGTTTTGACTACATAGTCATCGAAGGACGTGTCCCCTATGTCCTCCTTGTGGGTGAAGAGGACCACCACGTGTCTCATGGCTCCTGCCCCAAAGACCTCGTTCACCCAACTCACTGCCACTGTGTCCCGGGCAGTGAAGTGCCCCTGCTGTGACACCAGCAGAAGCACATGGGGCCCTGGGGCTGAGAGTAGGTAGCAGTCCCCAATGTGCTTGTACATCTCTTGGTCCTGGGTCTTGGGTCAAAGATAGAGGGCATGTCAACCACTAGGATGTTCCTTCCATTCCACATGCCTGTGGCCAACTGGCACGTCCCAGCCACGGCCTGGGCCCCCAGCCTGGACACAGACACAGGTTGACAGAGGATGCTGTTCCCAGTGGCACTTTTTCCACAACAATATTTGCCCACCAGGATGAGCCTCAGTGAGGAAGATGATGCAAACTGGTTATCTTCTACACTGCCTGAATAAGAAAAAAAATTGTGTGTCTTATTAAGCTTGGGTTGCTTCCGATTTTTCAGTCATGGACACTCATGGGATCTCATTAAAGCTATTAATCTCCCTCCCAAGAATCTGTCATATCTAAATACATACACAAATTTCCAACAACTTTAGGAGGTTCTCAGGTCATAGGAAGTCTATATAGGAAGTCCACTTTGGACCCATAGCCAACAGTATGAACTACTACACTGAGGAGGTTGCTCCAAGTCCTTCTTCAAGTCCAGGGAAGACAGTTTTTCTGAAAGAAAAGTGGTCCCTGTGTTTCTGCAGGGATGGTGCCTAACCCAGTTGCATGTTAAATAAATGTGAGATTAGAAGGATACAAAGGATGAGAAGTCACAAGTGGGAAAATATTACTGCCTCTTTTCACTCACAAATAACCAGGAACACTTGTGTAGAAGAAAGTGCTCAACATATTTATTCACCTAAACCTTGGGAGAAAAGGAAGTGTCAGCTGTGACCTTCCACCAAGGACCAGCTGAGGGTCCCTGGGTCTCTGTTCTTTGGGTGGGGAGTTCTCTGCTTGAAATTGAAACAACAGAGTGGTCATAGTTACTGTCAAAGGCAAAGTCTGAAAGATGATTCAGGATGGGTGGCTGAAGAGGATGGAATTTAAGACCATTAATAGTACATGGGATGGAAAGATCACCTACTTGGCTGATTGAATTACAGGAAGTTAACAAAAGTGGTGTTGGAGAGGGTGACACTGAGCCAGGAGCTAAAACCTTCAAGGGACCAAGAAGGCTGAGAACCTGGGGAGTTCTAGAATTCTATGAGCCCAAATGGATTCCAAGTTCATTGCAGTGTTTTAAAATCTATTATTTTATTTCTTCTACTCTGTTGGCTTTTCCTTTTCTGCAGTGTTCTGGGATGTTTTGTAGCCTGCATGATTAGTAAATCTTTCTGGGAGATATTTCCATTTTCTGCTCAAAGTGGACAAGGAAAGAGAACATTTATTCACAATTCAGTTCAAAACCCTGCAACTTCTGACTTGAAGTTTCATTTCCACATTTTCCACACTTCATGTGCACAGAGAGCATTATACTGAAGGGGTCGGGTGGAGGTGGGGGTGAAGGTGGTGGGGAAGGTAAAGAAGAAATGAGCACCTACTTTTTCTTCTTTAGTTTAAAACACTGGGTTTCTGTCACTGTGTTTGAGGTGAGGAAACTGCCTCTTGCAGGCTTTCTTACCTTCAGCCTTAGTTCCATATCTGCTCTTCAGAAGTCGTTCCATCCTCTTCCAGGATAAAAACAAGAAAAGAATAAAAAGTGAGTGTCCACATTGAGCTGGTAAGGCCTGAAGTCACCTCAAGTTCAGACTCCAAAGAATAATTCTCCATCGAGGAACCATTTCCATTGCTAGTTTCCTAACTCAAATTATGCCCTCAAAAGTCTATACATAACTTTAAGCGAACCTGGTGATGCTGACACAATGCACTGTGAACACAATGCTTGGTCCCTTTTTTTCTTGTCTCAGCTTAGAGGAAATCAGGAAATGTTTTAAAACCAATCAATCCATTGCTTATGTCCCCCCAACTGGAAAAGGCATGAAGTGAAAAAAAAGCATTCTTTATGGGATAAGGAGGAGAGCATTATCTTATTTTATGTTTTGGAATCCTAGTAGGCTAAATTTCTGGATACAGTACTCCCTCTCATGTCAGCCCTTGAAGGACTCATGTTTCAGATCCAACCTTCTCCTGGGAAGATGCACTGTAGTTTTCCTCTTGGCCACTGGATACCCAATGTGACACAAAACATGTTGGGCGCTGGAAATTCTCTTTACTTCAAACAAGCCAATGTCATTTACAGCAAAGTAATTTTTTTTCCCTGTTCTAGAAAGTTTGTTGTTAACCCCCTGAGCAGTTGGTGGAGAGGAGGGGGTGCCATATCCAAAGAGAAAGAATCAACACTGAGCACAAATTAAAGAAAAACTCACTTCCTGCTCAGTGTTTAATCAAATGTTTTTTCTGGCTGGCTCTGAGGTCCTTGTCTCCCAGTGATCACCATTTTGTGTCCCAGTAGATTTAAACAGAAATTGGCACAACCATTGGCATGAATTGGCATAAATGTCTCATTCAAATGAGACATAATATTGTGTCACTCATTTTTGTGTTAGAAAGGACAAGATGTTACATACCTAAGATGAGGTTATATTTACTTATTCAGTTTTAAGTATTAAGCAGGTGTGAAACAAGTTTTAAGTGAACTTATGAGAAAAAAAACACAATTTGCAATGAACAAATGTAAGTACTTTGGCATTTTTCTGCAGATATTCTATTTGACTAAAAAGTTAACACATTACACATGAATTTCATTTATGTTTTTCTCCCTCCCTCTGCCCTTCAGAAGCAACCAATATTCTGAGCTTTTTATGTATAATCTCATGTGTGTATTTACACTTCTACATACACATGTATCTGTAGGTAATGTCTAATACTGATTTTGTATTTTAAGCTTTTACATAAAAGAAATTATTTGTATAAAATTGTATCCAATTATTTAGTAACAAACTTTTAGGCTGTTCCAAAATATATGCTTCCTTCAAAATAATCCCCACATACTGCATATCTCTGTGCAGCAATTGATGGATGGCTTTCATCTGACTAGATATTGTCAATATGACTTGAGACCACTATACTAATTCTCATTGACACAAGCCATGTGTGAGAATTCCCCAAATCTGCACTTGCACTTGGTGATATTCCACTCTTTATTTTTTTACTACCTTAAGGACATACATAATGATGTCTTGGTCCATTTATAAGTCCATTTTACTGATTACCATTGAATTTAAAAACAGTTTTCATGAAACTAAGATGGCGACATAGGGAAACACCGAAATTGCTGCCTCCTACAACAATTTCAAAACACAATAAACAGACAAAACGGACATCATTCAGAACTTACAGGAAGGCTGGCGGAGTGGACATTCTACAACTAGAAGGAAGGAGAAAAGCACATTGAGGGTCAGGAGCTGCGGAAGTAAAGTGCAAAGGTACAGAGGCTCGTGCACGCAGAAAGGGGCTGGTACCTGAGGACGCGGCTGTCTTTTTGAATCGGGAGGGAGTCACAAGCTCCCGACTGCTCTGAACTCTGGTTCCAGGAAGTCTCTGGGGACCCAAGACTCATACTGGGAGAAACTGGACTGTCTGGCAGTAGGCAGAACTCGGAACTCGAGGGTGGCTTTCCCTCAGAGGTGCTTGCAGCAATTGGATTGTCGGGAAACTGAGCCCCGTGCGGCCCCTTAGGGCAGGGCTGAGAATCCGCCATAGTTCCTTGCTCCGCCCTTTGATTCCCTGAGACCCCGCCCCACCCAGGCTGCAGCAGAGGCTTTTGCATATGAATGCTCTGGCCCTTTGCAACCTGAAAATTACCTAACAAATTGCAGTTGGGCCACAGACCCAGAACTTCCAAGAGAAGGCCCAAGGCCCCACAGCAGCTTGCATTGCTTCACAGCTGGGCCTCATCAGGGCACCTCCAAACTCCAAAAAAAGAAGGGGAATCTGCAGTTCTCTTCATAGCTCCTGCTGGGTAACCTCCAAGAGCCAGTGTACCCAGTGGTCAGAGGGGGACCATCCGGATTACAACTCCTCAGATCCATAAGGGACATACCCAGGGGGCAGACTCAGTGAGCACCAAAGCCCCACTGAAGCAAGTCTTGCCCCAGAAGGGTGTATTCAGCACAGAAGTTCTCCCACTGCAGACACAGCTGATTCTCACTGCCAATTGGCCTGGAGGTCAATTCCTCCCAGTGATCCTACAACAATCAAGGCATAACTACAACAAGACTGTGCACAAAGCCCACAAGGGGGTGCACCAAGAGTGTCCACCTCAGGTAACTGGGGAGGCTGAGCCACTGGACCCTACAGGACACCTAGCACACAAAACCACTCTACCAACACAGGGAAGCATAAAAAATGTGGAGACAAAGAAACAGGTCACAGATGACAGAAATGGAGGAAAGCAAACGACTGGATACAGAGTTCAAAACCACGTTTATAAGGTTTTTCAAGAATTTTATGGAAACCGCCGATAAATTTAGTGAGATCCTCAAGAAATCTAGTGAGACCCTCGAGAATATGAAAAAGAACCAACTAGAAATTAAGCATACACTGACTGAAATAAAGAATAATAGAGAGAGATCCAACAGCAGACTAGAGGATCCCAAGAATCAAGTCAAAGATTTGAAATACAAAGAAACAGAAAATACCCAACCGAAAAAGAAAAAAGAAAAAAGATTCCAAAAATATGAAGGAGCCTCTGGGACAGCTTCAAGCGTACCAACATCAGAATTATAGGGATACCAGAAGAAGAGAGAGGGCAAGATATTGAAAACCTATTTGAAGAAATAATGACAGAAAACTTCCCCTACCTGGTGAAAGAAATAGACTTACAAGTCCAGGAAGTGCAGAGAACCCCAAACAAAAGGAACCCAAAGAGGACCACACCAAGACACATCATAATTAAAATGCCAAGAGCAAAAGACAAAGAGAGAATCTTAAAAGCAGCAAGAGAAAGAAAGTCAGTTACCTACAAGGGAGTACCCATACGACTGTCAGCTGATTTCTCAACAGAAACCATGCAGGCCAGAAGGGAGTGGCAAGAAATATTCGAAGTGATGAATAGCAAGAACCTACAACCAAGATTACTTTATCCAGCAAAGCTATCATTCAGAACTGAAGGTCAGATAAAGAGCTTCACAGATAAGAAAAAGCTAAAGGAGTTCATTACCACCAAACCAGCATTATATGAAATGCTGAAAGGTATTCTTTAAGAAGAGGAAGAAGAAAAAGGAATTCTTACCATTTGCCACAGCATGGATGGAACTGGAGAGCAGATAAATACCACATGATCTCACTCATATGTGGAATATAATAAACAACATAAACTGATGAACAAGGACTGATCCAGAGACTGAGAGGCATTGATTGGACTGTCGGTCCTTGGAGGGAAGGTAGGGGAGGGTGGGGGTAAGGGGGAAAGATCAACGAAAGGACTTACATGCAAGCATATAGGCCTAACCAATGGACATGGACAACGGGGGAGTGAGGGCATGAGCAGGGGGGGGGGGGGGAAGGGGGTAACGTGGGGATAAGGACACATATGTAATATCTTAATCAATAAAAAATATATTAAAAAAACAGTTTTCATAGTTTTTTAGCTATTCAGTTTGCTTCTGTTATATAGAAATGTTTGCACACTTTTCTATTACTACAGTGGGATTTTTTTTGGCCCTGCATAGGTAAACCTCAAGTGAGTTCTGGCAGCTGGAATCTGTCAGCTAACTGCTAGTAAATTTTCTTTTCTTCTCTTGCTTTTTTATGCTATACATTTGATTCCTAGAAGGACACAAATTACTGAAGGTGACATAGACCAAAATAAAATCTAAAATAGGTTAAATTAAAATAAAAACCTACAACCAAAGAAAAGCCCCGTACCAGATGACTTCACTAGTGAATTCATTAAACATTTAAAGAATTACCACTAATAAAGAATTACCATTGCAGACACTTTAAAAAACCAGGAGAGGAGGAAGTACTTCATCATTCATTTCACAAGGTCAGTATTCTTCCAAGATATTACAAGAAAAAAACCTACAGACCAATATCCTTTATGAATATAGACATAAAAATCCTCACCAAAATAATGGCAAGTTGAATGAGGCAACTTACAAATACAAGTACATATGTGAGAAGCATGTACCATATATAAGTATAGATATCTGGGACTTATAATATAGTTTACTTATTGAATTACATTCTGATATCTGATATGTTCAAGGCCCTCAACATATGATTTATCAGTTGTATGTCAGTTGAGTGTCCCCTACTCCTTTTTGACTTTGTGAAATTGGTCCAAACTATCATTACACAACATGGAAGACTTCAAAGTCCATCCCTCTGTTTCTAAGAGTTCCCCTACTATTTCCTTAGCCTTTCCTGTTTCCTCATTCCTAAGACATTGTGCCCTGTTTCTACTTCAACCTGTGACTCTGAAAGTCCCAAAGGCACCATATTTACTGTTTATTAAAAAAACACCAGTATTTATTCAGAACTATTCATATTCAGCTATTTCTTTTTTAGTTTTAGAAATTTTACTGGAAATGCTACAGAGTACAAGATTCAGCACACAGACATTGTCATTATGATGACTCTCTTCTCTTTGCTCTTCCCTCTTTTTCCCCCTCTAATTTTAAGATGCTTTTATTTGTATATATGAGATTCTGTCCCTTAGTGGATAAAAGTCATATGTCTCTTTTAGACACTCCAGCTTTGGTTTAGAGAGCAACAAACCAAAACACCTTACTTGCTCTACTCCCCACTTTATATTGAAAGGCAGGAACAGTCAATTTAACAAACATTTTTAAATCTTCCCCATATTCAAAATAATGGATAAATTATAGACAAATATCAAGTGCGGACCAAAAAACATTCAGGTTACTCCCTTTCCGTTTAAAAGAAGACATATGATGCCCACTTAGCGCAGCAGGCAGCGCGTCAGTCTCATAAAAGAAGACATATGTGTGGTTATTTCAGGTACCCATTTGTTTTCTTGGACTTTTAAAAGACTCCATTCAAATCACCTAGCTGTTGGAAAAGGGCTGTCTGCTTTTGAATTTTCTCCAACTGGTTTTCCCATCTGTTTGCTGGCTGCTGCCTGTTATTTCAGTTGTTTTATTGCTTTCTCTTTCTTTTTCATTCTTGATTTTCTTTGTCTCACAGTCTCGTGATGTTGACTGTGATAAGCGGTTTTGTGCTGTGCTTCCTGTTTTGCAGCTTTTGGGCTCTTCATCCTTTGTTTTCTAGGTGACTGGGTTTGAGATTGGCTTATACTTTGCTTTTGTGGTTTCACACTCTGGGTGGCTTCTGGTGCAGCTTGAGACCAGGCACTTGTTTGTTGCTCAGAGCTAGAGTTCTAAAGGTCATTCAAATATGGGTTCCTCGCTGGGCACTTCACTAACAACTGCTGGATAAGTGACCAAGTCCATTGGAAATACTTTGTCTGAAAATTTCTGCAGGAAAAAGCCACCATAATGCAGAATCTTGTACCTGTTATTCACACATATTCTGGCACCACCTGTAACAGTAACATCAAGCTCCTCCAATCTGGACACCAAGAAAAGTATGTAAAATTAGAGGCCACTGTTTTGGAAATAAATTCACAATTCACCATAGCTAAGATTTGGAAACAGCCTAAGTGCCCATCAGCAGATGGGTGGATTAAAAAACTGTGGTACATCTACACAATGGAATCCTACGCTGCAGTAAAGAAGAAGGAACTCTTGCCTTTTGCAACAGCATGGATGGAGCTGGAGAACATTATGCTAAGTGAAATAAGCCAGTCAGAGAAAGATAAATACCACATGATCTCACTCATTTGTGGATTATAGAGAACAACATAGACTGATGAACAGGGGCTGATCCAAAGACAGAGAAACAGCAGTCAGACTATCAATCCAAAGAAGGAAAGTAGGGGAGGGAGGGGGTAAGGGGAAGAGATCAACCAAAGGACTTTTATGCACACATATAAGCCAAACCAATAGACATGGACAACATGGGGATGAGAGCATGAGTGTGGGGGAGGGGGGAGGGGGATTAATGAGAGGGATGAGGACACATTTGTAATACCTTAACTAATAAAGAATTTAAAAAAAAAACACATTGAATTCTTCTTTGCAGTTGGCTACAATTGTGGGATTGGGTTGGGTTGCTGACAAGCTCATCTTGCTTACCTCTATGCCTACAAAATATTGTGCTACATTTAAACACTTAGCAAGATGCATTTAGTAAGAGCTTCCATACCTTAAGATTCTTGCTCTAACTAGCAATGATATCCACCATACCATGGTACAGGTTTGCTCTAATAACAGGAAGTTCACCATTATTGAAATCCCACTTGATGGAAGCCTATGATCCCTTTTAATGTTTCTGTTTGCTAATCTTTTGTGGAGGATTTTGTGTTTATATTTATCAGGGAGATTGGCCTGTAGTTTCTTGTTTTTTGTTTTTTTTCTCATGTAGTGCCCTTGTCTGCTTTTAATATATGAGTTATTCTGGCCTCATAAAATGAGTTTTGGAGTCTTCCTTCCTCTGCCCTTTTTGGGAGAGTTTGCGAAGGATGTGTAATAATTGTCCTTCAAATGTTTGCTACAATTCACTTGTGAAACTGCTTGGTGTGGGCTTTTCTTTGTTGGGAGATGTTTTATTCCTGCTTCAATCTCCTTACTCATTAATTGCTTGTTCATATTTTTTGTTTCTTTATGACTCAGTCTTGGTAGGTTTTATGCTTCTAGGAATTTTATCCATTTCCTCTAGTTTATCCATTTCTTGGCACATGACTATGCACAGTAGTCTCTTATGATCCTTTGTATTTTTTTTTATATCAGTTGTAATGTCTCCTTTTTCACTTATGATTTTATTTATTTGAGCCTTCTTTATTTGAAAATTTTAGTCTAGTTAAATGTTTGTACTTTTTTAAAAACTCAGCTCCTAGGTTGTTGTTGTTGTTTTTATGAATCTTTTCTATTGTTTTTCTTATGTCTGTTTCCTTCCTCTGCTGACTTTGGGTTGGTTTGTTCTTTTTGCTTCTGAGTTTTCGACGTAAAGTTAAGTTGTTTATTTGAGATTTTTCTTCTTTCTTAATGTTGCGTCTATCATTACACCCTTCCTCTTAGAATAGCTTCTGCTGAATTTCATGTTTTTGTCTGTGTGTTTTCATTTTTATTTATTTCAAAATATTTTTATTTCCTTTATGACTTCTTTCTTATATTCATTGGTTGTTAAGGAGTGTATTGTTTAATTTTCATGTTTTCGTGAGTTTTTCCATTTCTCTCTTGTTAGTGACTTCTCTAGTTGAATAATATTGTAGTCAGAAAAGATATTTAGTGTTTTTTTTTAACATTTTTTAATTTGCTAAGGCTCGTTTATATATATACTATGTCCAGTCACTGAACAACAGGCTGCTCAGGACTGACTCAGACATTGGTCAGGTGTGTAGAAAATGAAAATGGGTGACAACTAGCACGTCAACAAAGGATCGAGCCACCTAAAATCGTGAATAAGTGAATACAGTAAAAATATTTTTATCAATTAAAAATGTCTGCAAAAGCCAATTAATTCTTGAAAGCAATATAATAATATATGGTTGAGTTTATATTTTCTGTAAATGTATAATGTATAACAGTAATTACAAAGGTGTTAAGATACCTTACAGCATATGTGATGTGATAGAATATTTGCTGAAAGTAGAATATGATAAGTTAAAGGTGCATATTGCAAACTGTGGAGCAACCACTAAAAAAATCAAATGAGGTATAGCTAAGAAAACAACAGTTGAAATAAAACAGAATTTTAAAAATGTACAAAAAGCAGAAAAAAGCAAAAAAAAAAAAGGATAGATGGGACAAACTGAAACAAACACCAAGAGGATGAATTTAAACACAATCTTATCAATAATCATATTAGATGTAAGTTTTCCCAATGCTCTAATTGGACAGTCAGATTGGATTTGGAAAAAGCAAGACCCAACTGAATGCTGTCTAAAGGAAATCCCACTTTAAATATAGGGACATAGACAGATTAAAAGGAAAGGATTCAAAAAGATATACCATGAAAGGGATACACCATGCACAGATTAGGCACATGAAACCTGCAGGGGCTGTATTAATATCAGACAAAGCAGGCTTCAGAATGATATCATCTTCACACCCTGGTAAGGAAGGACATTTCATAATGATAAATAGGTTAATTCATCAATAAGACAATAATACTGAATTTTTATGTACCTCATAAATAACTGAGCTTCAAAAAAAATAAAGAGAGAGAGCTTCAAAATTCAAGAAGTAAATTCAAAAAAAATAGAGAAATAGTCAAATGCACATTTACAGTTGGAGATTTCAACACTCCTCTCTCAATACTGGACTTATTTTCCCTTTTTCCTAAATTGAGCACAGACAAGGGAAGAGAAACTTGGTTTTCTAGTTCAGATATCTCCCCACCCAACTCTGACTTGTGGTTTCATTACCACATTTCCCAGTTTTATCTGAAGAGTTACCTGAGGGACAGAGGAACTCTAAGACTTAGATTTGGTTCCTGAACCTGGACAGTGTGAGGCTTGGTGTGTGCCATCTACACTTTCTAGGCCCCTGTTTCCTCCTTTGTCATAAATAGACAGTGGTCTCTCCTGTTTAAAGATCTCCTGAATCCACTGTGAGTGGACTGAGGAGGAGACTGTTCACAGTGCTGGTGTTGAGAGTGTTCTGTGAGCCTGATCGTCAACTCAGCTGGGAACATGTCTTCCCTGACCAGGCTGCTGCTCTCAAAACCTGTATAAAGAGCTAAATTATACCAGGCTGATCATGCTCAGAGCTAGCATGCCATAAATGATGGGGAAGGACTATTCAAGGGTGAGCACAGACTAAAGTAGTCCCTTCTTGAGCAAGGTCATCTGTCCTCTTAGTGTAAAAGGGGTGAGTGAGTGTTGGGACCAGGAGATGGACTTGGGGTGGGAACATGAACCGCTCTTTTCAACAAGGGAGATTTGTTTCAGCAATGTGTAGTAAAAACAGGGGAAAATGACCATTTACCGTGTATATTCCATTCCTTGGAGGGACATCTACAAGGTCTTTCCCCAGATTCTGATGACCATTTAGGGAGTCATGACGCTGCTGATAGGGCCGTGCAGAAGATATTGCTGTTTCCTTCCATTATGGAGTTCCAGCTCAATTCCACTGGGAGCTCTGCTGAGTGTGGCCTGGGAAGGGCATGGCTTTGGCTCAAAAGCTAAGGTGGGTCCTGACAGTGTGGCAGCTGGAGGCTGTCAGCTAACTGCGGAATAAACCTAATTGTCTTTGCTGCTTTTGCTTTTTTATGCTGCACATTAGATTCCTAGAAGGACACTAACTACGCAAAGTGACTCCAGCCAAAATAAAATCTGAATATACCTATAAAACGAAAGAGGTTAAATTGAAATAAAAACCTACAACCAAAGAAAAGCCCAGTACCAGATGGTTTCACTGGTGACTGCATTAAACATTTAAAGAATTAACAGCAAACATTGCAGACACTTTTTCAAAAACCAGGCGAGGAGGAAGTACTTCCCCATTCATTTCATGAGGTCAGGATCCTTCAAATACATTACAAGAAAAAAAAAAAAAACACACTACATTGGATTGTTTATCTTCCTTTTTTTGAGTTGTATGAGTTCCTTATAAACGTTGGAGGTTAAACCCTTATCAGTGATAACATTGGCAAATATGTTCTCCCATGTAGTGGGCTTTCTTGTTGTTTTGTTGATGGTTTCTTTTGCTGTGCAGAAGCTTTTTATTTTGATGTAGTCCCATTTGTTTATTTTCTCTTTAGTTTCCAATGCCCTAGGATCTGTATCGGTGAAGAAATTGCTTCGGCATATGTCTGAGATTTTGTTGCCTTTGGATTCTTCTAGTATTTTTATGGTTTCCCGTCGTATATTTAAGTCCTTTATCCATTTTGAGTTTATTTTTGTGTATGGTGTAAGTTGGTGGTCTAGTTTCATTTTCTCGCATGTATCTGTCCAATTTTCCCAACACCATTTATTGAAGAGACTATCTTGACTCCATTGTATGTTCTTGCCTCCTTTGTCAAATATTAATTGAGTGTATTGGTTCGGGCTGATTTCTGGGCTCTCTATTCTATTCCATTGATCTATATGCCTGTTCTTGTGCCAGTACCAGGAAGTTTTGAGAACAGTGGCTTTGTAATACAGCTTGATATCTGGTATTGAGATCCCACCTACTTTGTTCTTCTTTCTCAGGATTGCTGCAGCTATTCGGGGTCGTTATTTATTCCAGATGAATTTTTAGAGAGTTCGTTCTAGATCTGTGAAATATGCCATTGGTATTTTAATGGGAAGTGCGTTGAATTTATAGATTGCTTTGGGCAGCATGGACATTTTAATGATGTTGATTCTACCAATCCAAGAACATGGTGTGTTCTTCCATCTGTTTATGTCTTCCTCTATCTCTTTTTTCAACATCCTGTAGTTTTCTGAGTAGAGGTCTTTTACCTCTTTAGTTAAGTTTATTCCTAGGTAGCTTAATTTTTTTGGTGCAATGGTAAATGGGATTGCTTTTTTAGTCTCTCTTTCTGCAAGTTCACTATTGGTGTATAGTGATACCACCACATAGATTTCTTGGCGTTAATTTTGTATCCTGCTACATTGCCGAATTCTTTTATTAAGTCTAATAGTTTTTGATGGAGTCTTTAGGGTTTTTTAAGTATAATATCACGCCATCTGCAAATAAGGACAGTTTTACTTCTTCTTTTCCAATTTGGATGCCTTTTATTTCTTCATATTGTCTAATTGCAATGGCTAATACTTCCAGTACTATGTCAAACAGGAGTGGTGAGAGTGGGCATCCCTGTCTTGTTCCTGTTCTTAGGGGAAATGGTGTTAGTTGTTGTCCATTAAGTATGATGTTGGCTGTGGGTTTGTCATATATGGCTTTTATAATGTTGAGGTATGATCAACAAAAGGAAGATAAACAATCCAATCAAAAAATGGGCAAAGGACCTAAATAGACACCTTTTAAAAGAGGACATTCAGAAAGCCAAGAGACATATGAAAACATGCTCAAAGTCGCTAATCATCCGAGAGATGCAAATCAAAACAACAATGAGGTACCATCTCACACCTGTCAGACTGGCTATCATCAACAAATCAACAAACGACAAGTGTTGGAGAGGATGTGGAGAAAAAGGAACACTCGTGCACTGCTGGTGGGAATGCAGACTGGTGCAGCCACTATGGAAGACAGTATGGAGTTTCCTCAAAAAACTAAAAATGGAACTCCCATTTGACCCTGTGATCCATCTTCTAAGAATATATCCCAAGAAACCAGAAACACCAATCAGAAAGGATATATGCACCCTTATGTTCATAGCAGCACAATTCACCATAGCTAAGATCTGGAAACAGCCTAAGTGCCCATCTGCAGATGAATGGATTAGAAAACTGTGGCACATCTACATGATGGAATACTATGCTGCTGTAAAAAAGAAGGAACTCTTACCATTTGCAACAGCATGGATGAAACTGGAGAGCATTGTGCTAAGTGAAATAAGCCAGTCAATGAAGGTAAAATACCGCACGATCTCACTCATTCATGGATAATAAAGACCATTATAAACTTATGAACAAAAATAGATACAGAGGCAGAGCTGCCTCGAACAAACTGTCAAACTATAGCAGGAAGGCCGGGGAGGGTGAGGGGGGGGCAGGGAGGAGGTATGAGATCAACCGAAGGACTTGTATGCATGCATATAAGCATAACCAATGGACACAAGACACTGGGGGGTAGGGGAGGCCAGGGGATTGTCAAGGATGGGGGGAAAAAACAGGAGACATATGTAATACTCTTTGTAATACTTTAAGCAATAAAAAAAATAGTCCATTCATTCTTACTGTTGTTCAGGACACCACTGTAGAAATAGACTATACCACAGGTGGACACTTGAAGTGTTTCTAGTTTGGGCTATTACAAAGAAAACTATTATGAATATTATGATCCACCAATCTTTGTGTGGTTATATGATTATATTTTTCTACCCAGGAGTCAAATGGTTACTAGGTTATATGGTTGGGTAGGTGTATATTTAACCATGTAAGAAATTGCTGAAATATTTTCCAAAGTGTTTTTACCATTTTAGATTCCTAACTGCAGTGTATGACAGTTTCAATTTCCCCACATTTTTGCCAACATTTTGTAAGCTAGTCTTTTTAATTTTTGCCATCCTAGTGGGTGGTGGCAGTTTCTCCTTGTGGTTTTAATTTGCATTTCCTGATGACTATTTAGTATCATTTCATGAACCTAAATGCCATCGGTATATCTTCTTTTTCAAATTGTGTCATTTGTCTTCTAATTGAATTATAAGAACGTTTTCTAAATTTCAAAAAATAAAACCACTACAGACCAATATCCTTTATGAATATAGACATAAAAATCCTCACCAAAATAATAGCAAATTGAATGTGGTAACTTATAAATACAAGTACATATGTGAGAAGTATGTACCATATATAACTATAGGTATCTGGGATTTATAATATAGTTTACTTATTGAATTGGATCCCAATATCTGATATGTCCAAGGCCCTCAACATATGATTTGTCAGTCGTATGTGAGTTGAGTGTCTCCTACTCCTTGATGACTTGGTGAAACTGGTCCAAACTACCATTACACAGCATGGAAGGCTTCACAGTCCTCCCCTCTGTTTCTCAGAGTTCTCCTTCCTTTTCCTCTGCCTCTCCTGTTTCCTCATTCCTGTGACATTGTGCACTGTTTCTACCTCAGTCTATGACTCTGAAAGCCCAAATGCACCACTTTTACTGTTTCTTAAAAAAAAAAAAAACCTGGCATTTATGGAGAACTATTCATACTCACCTATATCTTTCTTTCTTTTTTAGTTTTAGAAACCTTACTGGAGATGCTGCAGAAAACAAGAATCAGCACACAGACTTTCTCTCTCATTTTGATGACTCCTTTCACTTTGCTCTAAATGTCCTTCCAATATGAGTTTCTTGCTGGACACTTCACTAACAACTCTTTTCTCCCTCTAATTTTTTTAAAATATATTTTATTGATTTTTTTTTACAGAGAGGAAGGGAGAGGGTTAGAGAGTTAGAAACATTGATGAGAGAGAAACATCGATCAGCTGCCTCCTGCACAACCCCCTATTGGGGATATGCCCACAACCAAGGTACATGCCCTTGACCGGAATCAAACCTGGGACCTTCAGTCCACAGGCTTACACTCTTTCCACTGAGCCAAACCGGTTAGGGCTCTCCCTCTAGTCTAATATGCTTTTATTTGTGTATATGAGATTCTGTCCCTGAACGGATAAAAATGACATGTCTTTTTTAGACTGTCCAGCTTTTACTTAATAAACAACAAATCAAAAAACACCTTAATCTCCCTCTTCCCCACTTTATATTGAAAGGCCAGAAAAGTCAATTTAACAAATATTTATATTCCTTACATATTTGGAATATTGGATACATTATAGACAAATATCAAGTTTGAATTTAAAAAAACCATTTATGTTACCCCCATCAGATTTAAAAGAAGACATGTTTGTGCTTATTTCTGGTATCCATTTGTTTTCATTGAGTAAAAGACTCAAGTAAAATCTCCTAGCTGCAGGAAAAGGGCTGTCTCCTTTTGAATTTTCTCCAACTGGTTTTCCCATCTGTTTGCTGGCTGCTGCCTGTTATTTCAGTTGTCTGATTGTTTCTCTTTCTTTTTCATTCTTGATTTTCTCTATCTCACTGTCTCATGATGTTGGCTGAGAAAAGCGGTTTTGTGCTGTGCTTCCTGTTTTGCAGCTTTTGGCCTCATCATCCTTTGTTTTCTAGGTGACTGTATTTGAGACTGGCTTAGACTTTGATGTTGTGGTTTCACACTCTGGGTGGCTTCTGGTGCAGCTTGAGACAACACACTTGTTTGTTGCTCAGAGTTTTTGAGTCTAAAGTTTGTTCCAATATGGGTTCCTTGCAGGTCACTTCACTAACAACTGCAGGATAACTGATCAAGTCCATTGGAAATACTGTGAGAAAATGCCTGCAGGAAAAAGCCACCATAATGCAGAACCTTATACCTCTTATTGACACTAGAGGCCCAGTGCACAAAAAA
Source organism: Myotis myotis (assembly GCF_014108235.1). Lineage (NCBI taxonomy): Eukaryota > Metazoa > Chordata > Mammalia > Chiroptera > Vespertilionidae > Myotis > Myotis myotis. The sequence goes on along the minus strand of NW_023416374.1, from coordinate 98,784 downwards.
TTTGTGCACTCAGGGGGGTCCCTCAGCCCTGCCTGTGCCCTCTCACAGTCTGGGATCCCTCGGGGGATGTCCACCTGCTGGCTTAGGCCCGCTCCCCGGGGGATTGGGCCTAAGCTGGCAGTCAGACATCCTTCTGGCCCTAGGGGGAGGTTCATTTGCCAGTGGGGAGCAGGCCTAAACTGCAGTCAGACATCCTTAGTGCTGCTGAGGAGGCGGGAGAGGCTCCCACCACCACCGCTGTACTAGCAGCCATCAGCCTGGCTTGTGGCTGAGCAGAGCTCCCCCTGTGAGAGCACACAGACCACCAAGGGGCAGCTTCTGCTTTGAGTGTCTTCCCCCTGATGATCAGTGTGTGTCAGTGACCAGTAATTCCCAGTAATTCTGCTGTTAGGATCAATTTGCATATTACCCTTTTATTATATAGAATAGAGGCCTAGTGCATGGGTGGGGGTCTGCTGGTTTGCCCTGAAGGGTGTCCTGGATCAGGGTTGGGTTCCTGCTGGAGGACATGGCCAGCCTGGGTGAGAGGCTGAGGGCCGTTTTCAGACTGGCCACACCCCCTTCAGGGTGAGAGTCCCCCCTGGGGTGCCTGGCCAGCCTGGGTGAGTGGCTGATGGCTGCTTGAAGACTGGCCACAGCCCCTTCAGGATAGGGGTCCTCTCTAGGGTGCCTGGCCAGCCTGGGCGAGGGGTGATGGCTGTTTGCAGGCTGGCAGCAGCCCCCTCAGTGTGGGGGTCCCTGCTTGGGTGCCTGGCCAGCCTGGGTGAGGGGCTGATGGCTGTTTGCAGGCTGGCCAAGCCCCCAGCCATCCAAGCTCCCAGTGGAGGCTGGCTGGAAGCAAGTATCTGGGATTTATTTATCTTCAATAATTGAAACTTTGTTGCCTTTAGTGGAGGCCACAACTGGCCAGGTCATGTGGGAAGCCTGGCTTCCTCCATTGCCAGGGCAACCAAGCCTCCTGTTTGCTCAAGCTGCATGGCTGCTGGCCACCATCTTGGTTGGGTTAATTTGCATATAGTCGCTCTGATTGGCTGGTTGGAATGCATCGGAGCATAGCGGAGGTGCAATCAATTTGCATGTTTCTCTTTTATTAGATTAGACTAGAGGCCCGGTGCACAAAAATTTGTGCACTTGGGGGGATCCCTCAGCCCGGCCTGTGCCTCTCACAGTCTGGGACCCCTCAGGGGATGTCCACCTGCTGACTTAGGCCCGCTCCCCAGGGGACCAGGGCTAAGCTGCAGTCGGACATCCTTAGTGATGCTGAGGAGGCGAGAGAGGCTCCCACATTCACTGCTGTGCTGGCAGCCATCAGACTGGCTTGTGGCTGAGCAAAGCTCCCCCTGTGGAAGCACACTGACCATCAGGATGCAGCTCTTGCATTGAGTGTCTGCCCCTGGTGGTCAGTGTGTGTCATAGTGACCAGTCATTCCTAGTCGTTCTGCTGTTAAGGTCAATTTGCACATTACCCTTTTATTATATGCCTGCTGCATGGGTGGAGGCTGGCTGGTTTGCCCTGAAACATGTCCTGGATCAGGGTGGGGGGTCCCGCTGAGGTGCCTGACCAGCCTGGGTGAGGGGCTGATGGCTGTTTGCAGACTAGCCAAGGCCCCCAGTGGGGACTCTCACCCCATGAGGGTGTGGCCAGCCTAAGTAAGGGGTTGATGGCTATTTGCAGGCTGGCCTAGGCCCCCAGCCACCCAAGCTCCCAGTGGAGGCTGGCTGGAAGCAGGTATCTGGGATTTATTTATCTTCTATAGTTGATATTTTGTTGCCTTTTGTGGAGGCCACAGCAGCCAGGGCTGGTGGGAAACTTGGCTTCCTCCTTCACCTGGGCAACCAAGCCTACTGCATGCTCCAGTCCGTGGCTGCCAGCCGCCATATTGGTTGGGTTAATTTGCATATAGTCACTCTGATTGGCTGGTGGGCAAGGGTTGGAGTGTACCGGAGGTGTGGTCAATTTGAATTTTTCTCTTTTGTTTGATTAGATAGCTTGGTGGCACATGTAACAGTTACATTTAGCTCCTGCTCACCTGGGCACCAAGAAATGTATGTAAAATTAGAGGCTACTCTTTTGGAAGTAAGTTTGTTTCTTAACACTCAATACCTCTCTTTATCTTAAATTTAAGATCACATAGTAAGAAGCAACAAGCAAATTGTTTCCTTGAAAAGAGTTTGTCTACAAGGCCAAACTCATCATAAATGGGGTCATTTTAGTCCTTGAACTATAGCATTTTCTTCATTTGTTGCAAGTAGAAGAGTGTTTGTCCTCCACAGCAGGAAACCATTGTTTGTTGACATCTGTACTAACTGCTGTTAACTCAGCAGCAAATCTTCCACCCTATATCTCTGAATCTGTCCTGGCCCTCAACACTTTTGTAGCTGAAGTTTCACGATGTTACTGAACTCAAGGGTTTCACGCTTGGGATATTTCATTTAAGAACAAAAAGTGGTTGTCACAAGGTAGTTTATTTTCTTTAGCAAGTAAAAGAGAAGGGGCGATTCACATCCAAAGCTCCTCCTCTCCAAACGGAGGCATAGCCAGTGCTTTGGCACACTATTTGTTCAATTAAACATTGATTTCTTCTTGGCAGTTGGCTACAATTGTGGTGTTGAGATGGGTTCCTGTGAAGTTCATTGTCCCTGGAGCTATGCTTGCAAAATATTCTGCTACATTTAAACTCTTAGCCTGCGGAATGAAGGGTCCCAGGTTTGATTCCGATCAAGGGCACATGCCTGGGTTGAGGGCTTGATGCCACGTAGGGGGCATGCAGGAGGCAGCCAATCAATGATTCTCTCTCATCATTGATGTTTCTATCTCTCTTTCCCTCTCCCTTCCTCTCTAAAATCAATGAAGATATTTTAGGGAAAAAAATGAGAAAGAAATAGACAGTCTCTCCTGTTTAAAGATCTCCCATAACCAATGTGAGCAGACTGAGGAGGAGGCTGTTCACAGCCTTGTAGAGATATGACCCTTGATGTATCCAGTGTTCTATGAGGTTTATTCTCAACTCAGACAGGATGATATCTTCTCCTGACCAGGCTGCTGCTCTCAGAACTTGTATGAAGAGGCTAAATTACACCAGGCTGATTATGCTCACAGAGTTAGCATGTCATAACTGGTGAGCAAGGACTGGCCAGGGGTGAGCAGAGACTGAAGTTGTCCCTTCTTGAGCAAGGTCATCTGTCCTCTTAGTGGAAAAGGAGGGAGTGAGTGTTGGGACAAGGGGACAGGCATGGGGTAGGGAACATTATCTGCTCTTCCCAATAACAAAGGAGATTTGCTTCAGCAATGGGTAGCAAAAAAGGGGGAAATGGCCTCTTACCCCTTACTCTGGGATCCTTCAGTGACAGTGTCCTGAGTGTCTTCCATACCCAGAAAAATTCCTATTCAGACATAGAGTTTGACTTTGGAAGACAATCAACAGGGTCTTCTCTCAGATTCTGATGAAGGTTTAGGAGTCATGATGCTGTTGATAAGGCAGGGCAAAAGATATTTCTGCTACCTTTCCATTATGTAGTTCCAGCTCAATTCCATTTTGGTCCGAGAACATATTCCATATGATTTCAATTCTCTCAAATGTTGTGATTTTTTTTTTATGGATCAGGATATTATGACCTGTCTTGGTATATGTTCCATGTGCACCTGAAAAAACATGTCCTCAGCAAATATTAACTTTTACAAACATCCATTCATTGGGGATGTTATGGAATTCTTCTAATTCTGGTTCTATGTAGCTGTTCTGTCAATTGTTGAGGGGGAGGTGAAGTTTCTAACTATAATTGTGGATTGGTCCGTTTCTCCTTTCAGTTGTCAGTTTCTGCTTCACATATTTCACATCTCTGTTGTTTGGGAAATACATTTAGGATTGCTCTGTCTTCTTGGATGAGTCACCTATTTATAACTTTATGATGTTTCTCTCTGTTTCTGGTAATTTTCTTTGTTCTGAGATCTAATTTATTTGCTATCAATACAGCCATTCCTTCTTCCTTTTACATGAGTAATACTTGTACCACTCATCTTTTCTGTCCTTTAATTTCTAGCCTGTTTCTAGCATAATATTCCAATGGACTTTTCTGTAAGCAGCATATGGTTGGGTCATGAGTTTTAATCTACTCTGCCAATCTCTGTCTTTTCACTGATGTGTAGACAGAAACAAATACTCTCTTCCCTAGTCAACTGGATTACAGCCATAGTGGGGTGTGCACGTCCCCTGGAACTCCTGGGTGCCCCTTCCTAGATTTCCACCAGATCAATCAATGCTCCTTGGGGACTCTCTGAGCTCCACTCCTCCCACCTAAACAGCAATAATCAAGTATTTCATCACACTAGACATTTGCTATTATTTTTTTCTCATTTATTTTCATCAGTGACCATCTCCTTCCTCAGCAAAGCGACAATTGTAGAGTTTTCTTGAAAAAGGATATTGACAAGTGGACAAGACAAAACTCAAGATTCCCTATCAGTGCCTCTGCTGGGATCTGTGCACAACCCTTGAACCACAATGCCTTGGCAGCAGAGGGAATAACAAATCTGCATTTGGCACTGGTGGTTTCATTCTTGGTCCCAGTGGTTTGCAAGCAGGGCTTGTGGGCCTCTGGCTCCAATATTCACTCAACTGTTGCAGATTATTTTCTATTTTTACATGTTTGTTTAGTGATGTAAGGGCATCAGTGACCTGGCAATCTCTGTCTGTGAAGGCACTGGGTGGAGGATACTGTGGGGAAGTGATCTGAAATTACCCAGCAGTATTGGAGGTGGGCTTGAGTTTGTGTGTGAAGATGGAGATGCTCAGGACAGAGCAAGTGTGGGTGGCCAGATGAGCCATGGTCTCAGTGGCTCCTAGAGACTCAAGTCTCTGGTTAAAATTTTCTTGGACTTGTAGAAGCCTCTGCATTAAAACTGCTAAGGGGTCTGAATGGAGACCAGGGAGGAGATGTCCATTCCTGAGACATATGGGTGGTTCAGTGTTTTATCTTCTTACTAGAGGCCCAGTGCACAAAAATTTGTGCACTCGGGGTTGGGAGAGGAGGTCCCTCAGCCTGGCCTGTGCCCTCTTGCAGTCTGAAACCCATCAGGAGATAAGGACCTGCTGGCTTACGCCTGCTCCCGGGGGGCAGAGGGCAGGCCTAATCCTAGGTGTAACCCCTGGTCGGGCTCAGAGCAGGGCCGATTGGGAAGTTGGGGCACCGCCCCCTGTCATGCACAGAGCAGGGCGGATTGGGAGGTTGCGATGCCACCCTCAGTCACGCTCAGGGTAGGGCTGATTGGGGGGTTGGGGCACCGCCCCCTGTCACACTCAAGGCAGGGTCCATAGGGAGGTTGCAGTGCCACTCCCTGTCATGCACAGAGCAGGGCCCATCAGGGGGGTTGGGGCTCCGTACCCTGTCACACACAGAGCAGGGCCCATAAGGGGGTTGGGGAGCTCCCCCCTGTCACACACAGAGCAGGGCCAATCAGAGGGTTGGGGCTCCGCACCCTGTCACACTGATCCCGGTGCTGGGAGGCCTCGCTGCTCCACTGATCCCAGGGCCAGGACGCCTCTTGGCTCCCCTGATCCCTGGCCGGGAGGCCTCTCGGCTGCTGATAACCATGGCCTGTAGGCCTCTCGGCTCCGCTGATAACTGGGGCCTGGAGGCCTCTCGGCTCCGCTGATCTCTGGCCAGGAGGACTCACGGCTGCTGATAACCGTGGCCGGGAGGCCTCTCAGCTCCGCTGATCCCAGGTTCCTGAGGCCTCTCGGCTCCGCTGATCACCGGGCCGGGTGGCCTCTCTGCTGATCACCGGGGCTGGGAGGCCTCTCGACTCCGCTGATCACCGGGGCTGGGAGGCCTCTCAGCTCCGCTGATCACTGGGGCCGGGAGGCCTCTCGGCTCCGCTGATCCCAGGGCCGGGAGGCCTCTGGACTCTGCTGATCCCAGGCCCTGAGGCCTCTCTGCCCTGCTGCTTCAGGGCTGTTTGGCTTCGCTCTGCTTGGAGCCTGAGTATGCAAATTAACCGCCATCTTTTAGCTTCTATAATTAAAACATTGTATCTTTTGGAGTTGATGCTTTAGGAGCTCAGAGCCCCGCAGCTGCAGACGGGGATCCTTGGCTTTCTCCATGCTGGGGCAACCAAACCTCCTGTTCTCAGCTGCCTGGCTGCCAGCCGCCATCTTGGCGTACAGTTAATTTGCATATCTCGCTGATTAGCCAATGAAAAGGGTAGTGGTGGTAAGCCAATAACCATGTTTCTCTTTTATTAGTATAGATGGGCACTTACTTCAATGTTTACCTGTGGAGGGGGAGGGCGTGTGGGGGTGTCTCTGCACTTGGGTGCATGGTTTTTGAAAAAGGGGTTAGGAATGACAGAACAGTGTCTTTGTTCAATGATCATATAAAGCAGATGAATGAACAAATATTGATTTCTGTTAACACAACGTGAACATCCAGGGCAATTCAGATTCAATTGCAACAAATGGGTCTGGACTGAGGCTTTGTGTTGGCTCTGTCCCTTGGACCCCTGGGGCAAACAGAGATGATTCCAGGATATGGGACAACAGCCTGAGATCAGTAGAAAACAGGCAAGAGCAATACTTGTTGGGCTCCAGTAAGAAGAGGTCAGGGAAAGCCAGGTCCCATGGGCAGGTTTGGGAAGAGATGGGAGAGGGCAGGATTTTTGTCTTTGGGTTGGTAGGTTACTGCCAGTGCGGGACACAAGGAAAGCCTGTGGGCCTTGGATGCACAGACACTAGGGAAGAATGTGATTGTCAGGTGATGGTTCCAAGTCCTACTTATATATACTCTGTCAATCAGGATGTATCTGAACTATGGCCTCTGGCCTCCAGCTGGCAATATAGGACGAGGAAGCCCAGCAGCGCAGTTGTGCACAGTTTTACCACCACAGAAGCCAGCGACCTCATCACCCCCACGTGCAGCCCACCAGCCTCTCTGCCACCCTTCTCAGCTGTTCCTTTGGGGCTCCAGAAGGCCACTGCCTGCACCAGTCAGTACATGTCCTTGGAGTAGGGGGCACCCGAGTGATCCAGCACCAGGCACTCCATCAGCACAAGCAGCTCCTGCACCTGGGCCTCCAGGTCCCTACCTGCCTCTCAGTTGTCCAAGGCTCACAAGCTCAGCCACCAGAGCCCACAGCGCAAGGTTGTCCCTGTGGCACACAAAATCCTGCAAAGAGTTCTGACCCAGTTCCTCCTGTCTCAATGTGTCTAAGTATGATCAGTGTCCTGGAGAGACTGGGGCACTCCCCTCCAACTTCTGACATCCTGCCCCAAAGCTGAGGCTTCTCCAAGTAAAGTGGCTCCAGCCTACCAGTCAGTATTTAACACAATCAAACATTCTGTGCTCACTGAGTCCCTGTGCACAGTGTAGTCTGTCCTCGGTCTGCCTCTCCAGCCTCAGGACAACGAAGCCCCTCACTTACAAGCTCCCCAGAGAGCAGACGTTGAGCCTTTCCAGCTGCCTTGTGCCCTCAGGCCTGTAACTGTCCCAGCCTCCCCCACATGCTGTCTGAGTCCTCTCTGTGTTTCACCTTCCATTTCTATTTCCGTCTCTTCACGTTGTCCACCTGGTCACCACAGGTGACTGTTTTCTCCAGTCAGCACTGCACAAGGAGAAGCCAAGGGATAGGAAGGCTGACTACCTTGACTCTGGGCAAATGACTCAGATGATGGGCTGGCCTGTTCCTCAATCCAAAGGCATTCATATTTCTGCAGGAACTCCCCCAACCCCAAAGCCTTCATAATGTTCACGCCCATGGAAATCAATACACTCCCATGACTGACACCAGAGCAGAAATGGAGAAGGAGCCACAGATGCAAAGGCCAGGAATTGTGCTAATGCAAGGAGTCCTGGCCAAAGTGGAGATGAGAAGGGTCCGGGAACAGTACCGTGGGTAAGCTGGGGTTCAGAAAGTTCCTGAACTTTCCCAGAAAGCTGCAATCTGGGGTTACAAACACACACTGTCATAGAGGAATGGGAAACGTGTGGGATCTTACATGTTAAACCTCCAAGGGACTGAGTCTATTCACCTAGTCAGGGGCTTCCTGAATCTACTGTCTCTGGGAATTATAGGGGATTCTGCCAAATGTGTATTTCTCAGAGATTTTGGTTCACATACCTGTACTTTCAGAATATAAGCATCCCCACACACTGGCCAATGATTGTGATGCACTCAGTTCCTGATCTCAGTGTCTGGATCAGATTTCCTAGTCCAACCCCTTCATCGTGCATAGGAGGGGAGGGAGTTCAGAGGGCACAATCACCCACACAGTCCTGGGCAGCTTGTGTTGGGGAGCAGTTGTTTAAGGGCACAGGTAGGGCAAGTGTTGGAAGACTATGGTCACGACCTTTGCCGTCTTTGGCAAGTTGCTTTCTGGACACTTGGAGGAGAGTGGGTGTTTTAGGCGGTTCAGCCCAGATACACACAGGATTTTCACTTTAATGTGTTCTGAGTTTAGACTCACTTATATGTCCTCAGAAATTGCTTTGCTGGATATGCACAAGGGGAATCTTTGCTGACTTATAAAGCATGTTTTGATCTCTGCAGGAGAGAGAGCAGACCCCTTCCTTCCTTGTTAGGGAGTGGGTTAGGAGAGAGCTTAACTCAAGCAAGAGCCTGGGCATCTAGGCTGGAGAAGATGCTTGCCACTGCTCCTGAAGCTGCTGTGTGTGAAACTCAGCACTGGGAGTGTGGAGTTACTCTTTCTAGACCCCACTGCCCTTCCTGGTACCTAGTACAATGGAGGTGCTCACTCAGCGAGCTTCTTGCAGGCACAGAATTCTTCCATGTCCTCAAAGGTCCCACTCCCTGGCTTCCTCCCTTCCCCTGCTGGCCCTCACCTTTCCTGAAGAATCAGTGACAGGCTCTGAGTCTGGCCCAGAAGGACCTGACCTACTGCTGTCCTCCGGTTGTGAATGCAGCAGACTCTTCCTCCAGCACATGGGTAAGTGTCCTGCCTCTCAGACCTCAGAGGGCAGGAAGCACAGGAAGGGGATTCCTAGGGGTGACAACTTAAAGAAGAGACAGGGACTCCAGCCTACCAGTCAGTATTTAACACAATCAAACATTCTGTGTTCACTGAGTCCCTGTGCACAGTGCAGTCTGTCCTCGGTCTGCCTCTCCAGCCTCAGGACAACGAAGCCCCTCACTTACAAGCTCCCCAGAGAGCAGACGTTGAGCCTTTCCAGCTGCCTTGTGCCCTCAGGCCTGTAACTGTCCCAGCCTCCCCCACATGCTGTCTGAGTCCTCTCTGTGTTTCACCTTCCATTTCTATTTCCATCTCTTCACGTTGTCCACCTGGTCACCACAGGTGACTGTTTTCTCCAGTCAGCACTGCACAAGGGACATTGACCACTGAGGCAGTGGGATGGGAAATTTCCACTGGGAAACACAGCCTTGGACTGTGGTGATGTTCTCAGAAGGTCCCTGTGACACCAGCACTTGTCCCCCACCAGGGGCTATAACCTTAGGGGAGAAGAGCATTTTAGGTTTGTGAGGCCTGTTTTCACTTCTAACCTTGATCACGAATCTTAACTCCTTTTGCCTTTTAGGTCTTTTCCTATAAAATGGGCTCTTTAGTGCCACCAAGGTGGTCCTGGTGCCAGGAGTCATCTGCAAAGTCTCCTGGTCCTCATAGGAAAGGAAGGCCTTTTCACTATTAAAAATGGGAGAACAGGGAGACGATGAACACTTTCCTTCAGGGCTTACTCCAGGCATCTCTGTAGTTCTCTCCCCCTGCCTCCTCCCCCCGGAGGGTCATGAGAAAGGTGGGGAAAATAGCCAGTCACTGCATGAAGGGAGCGGGGGAGGCTACAACAGGATTATGCTGATAGGGGGCTTGGCCTGGTTAGGTCATTAACAAGGATGTGACCATGCCTAACTCACTCAAACTCTCTGAGTTGACTTTGCCCCCAATATAGTGATGGGGTTTCACTTAATGTGACTAATGGGCTAGGGTTTAATTTCACCCACTCATGCCAGCTCCTTATCTCTAGTGAAGAATGCAACTCCCACTAACTCCACCTGGTTTTCCCCCGGCTTTATCCTATCTAATAAAAGTAAAACATGCAAATTGACCATAACCCCGACAGTCTTCCCATTGGCTAATCAGCAGGATATGCAAATTAACTGCCAACCAAGATGGCAGAAGGCAGCCAGGCAGCTGAAGCTAACAGGAGGCTTGCTTGCTCCAGTGATGGAGGAAGCCAACCTTCCCTGCCTGCTGCTGCCAGCTTCTGAGCTGCACTCTAAGCAACTATGTTGCAATTATAGAAGCTAAGCAAGCTCCAGAGACCTGCTTTCAGCCAACTTCGGCCTCAGAGCTTAGAGCTGCTGTGATGGCAACAGAGTTTCAATTATAGACGCCAAACAGGCCCAGAATCTCTGGTTGCCATGGCGATCCAGGAGCAGGAAAGCCTGGTTTGCAAGCAGCACCCCCATTCTGGCCATAGCTCAAGGGAGTTCTCAACATGCAGTGGAGGCCAGGAGCCTGAGAGATCAACACAGAGGGGCTCCTGCTCCAAGCCTCCATGGTGTGACTGGGGGCAGGCCCCAGCAGAGACACACACACACACACACAGTGCCTGCTCTGAGCCTCCAATGTGGCTGGGGGAAGATCCCTAGTGGGAACACACACACACACACACACACACACACACACACACACAGCAACTGCTTTGAGCCTACATGGCGTGGCTGGGGGCAGGCCCCAGCAGACACACACACACACACACACACACACACGGGACGCCTGCTCCGAGTCTCTGCTGCCAGACTGTGCCATCAGTAGGACATCCACTGAGGGCTTCCAGACTGTGAGAGGGGCAGGCTGGGCTGAGGGAACCCCACCCCCCAGTGCACAAATTTTGTGCACCAGGCCTCTAGTTGAGATATAATTTACATGTGACATTGTGCAAACTTAAAGTATATGATGTGTTGATCTGACATGTTTATATATTGGAAAAATTATCACCACCTTAGTATTTGCTAATACCTGCATCAGGTCCCATAATTAGTATATCTTTTCTGTGGTGAGAACATTTAAGATCTATTCTCTTATCAACATTCAAGTACATAATACAGGATTATTAACTATAATTATGATGATGTGTTTTCAATCTCCAGAACCTATGCATCTCTAATTAGAAGTTTGTACTGTTTAACTAACATCTTCCCATTTCCCCCATCCTCTAGCCACTGGTAATCAGGGTTTGATTCCCAGTCAGGGTATATGCCAGGGTTGTGGGCTCAATCCCCAGTAGGCAGCATGCAGGAGGCAGCCAATTAATGATTCTTTCTCATCATTGATGTTCCTCTATCTCTCTCTCTCTCTCCATTCCTCTCTGAAATCAAGAAAAATATGTTTTTAAAAAGTGCTATCACATAGTACTTAGCAAATGCTCTCAAGGTCCATTTGCAAATGTAAACATGTTTTTCTTATCTCATGGCAAAATACATACACACACACACGCACACACACGATGGGGAAAAGAAGGTTTATAGTTGTGAGTATTCAAAGACAGAGTTTATTCTTGTATGCTTATTTATTGTTTATTGTATTATTTATTTCTTGTACTCACAACTGTAAACCCACCTCTATATATATATACTAGAGGCCCAGTGAACAAAAATTTGTGCACTTGGGGGGACGGGGTCCCTCAGCCTGGCCTGTGCCCTCTCGCAGTCTGGGACCCCTCAGAGGATGACCACCTGCTGGCTTACGCCCACTCCCCAAGGGATTGGGCCTAAGATGGCATTCAGACATCCCTCTGGCAGCCTGGCAGCCCTCGGGAGATGTCCACTTGCCAGCAGGGAACAGGCCTAAACTAGTCAGACATCCTTAGTGCTGCTGAGGAGGCAGTAGAGGCTCCTACCACCACCGCTGTACTGGCAGCCATCAGCCTGGCTTGTGGCTGAGCAGAGCTCCTCCCATGTGAGAGTGCCCTGACCACCAGAGGGCCACTCCTGCATTGAGCGTCTGCCTCCTGGTGGTCAGTGTGTGTCATAGTGACCAATCATTCCCAGTCATTCTGTTGTTAGGGTCAGTTTGCATATTACCCTTTTACTATATAGGATAGAGGCCTGGTGCACGGGTGGGGGCCGACTGGTTTGCCCTGAAGGGTGTCCTGGATCAGGGTGGGGGTCCCGCTTGGGTGCCTGGCCAGCCTGGATGAGGGGATGATGGCTGTTTTCAGCTGTTCACACCCCCTTCGGGGTGGGGTCCCCACTGGGGTGCCTGGTCAGTCTGGGTGAGGGGCTGAGGGCTGTTTTCAGGCTGGCGGGTGACTGAAACTCCCAATCTCTCCTTTTTTTCTTTTTTTTTATTCTGGGATTTATTTACCTTCTATGGCTGTCACTAGAACTGAGAGCCAGCTTTAGCTCTGAGGCTCAGCTCCAGCTCTGAGACCTCAGCTGTGAAAGCAGGTATCTAGGTTTGTTTGGCTTCTATAATTGAAACCCTGTTGCAGCTCCAGCTCTGAAGCTCGGCTGGCTGAAAACAGGTTTTTGGTGTTTGTTTAGCTTCTATAATTGCAACATTATTTCTTAGACTGCAGCTCAGATGCTGGCAGCAGCAGGCGGGGAACCTTGGCTTCCTCCATCACTGGAGCAAGCAAGCCTCCTGTTAGCTTCAGCTGCCTGGCTGCCTTCTGCCATCTTGGTTGGCAGTTAATTTGCATATCGCCCTGATTAGCTAATGGGAAGCATGTCGGTGGTATGGTTAATTACCATGTTTGTCTATTATTAGATAGGAGATATATATATATATATATATATATATATATATATATATATATATATATATAATTTCACATAATCTTCAATTATTCATCCGTAGACATACCCTCAGGTTGTCTCCCTATCTTGCATATTGTGAATAATGCTGCAATGAACATGGGAGTACAAATGTCTCTATATATATTTGGAAAAAAATATATTTTATTGAGAGGAAGGGAGAGGGATAGAGAGTTAGAAATATCGATGAGACAGAAAATCAATCAACTGCCTCTTGCATACCCCTGACTGGGGATGTGCCCACAACCAAGGTACATGCCCTTGGCCTGAATTGAACCTGGACCCTTCAGCCCGCAGGACGATGCTCTATCCACTGAGCCAAATCAGTCAGGGCTGAGATGCTCTTTTCATTGCCTTTGGATAGCTTTCCATAAGGATCATATGGTAGTGCTATTTTTATTTTTTGATAATTCTCCATACTGTCTTTCATAGTGACTGAACAAATTTACATTCCCAGCAATAGTGTACAAGGTTTCCTTTTCTCCAAATCCTCACCAACACGGATTATATTTATTTCTTTTATAATAGCTATTCTAACATGTGTGAGGTGATATCTCGTTGAAGTTTTGATTTGTATTTCCCTCATAATTTGTGATGTTTCGCACTTTTTCCTGTTGGCCATTAATATGTCTTCTTAATAAAAATGTCTATGCAGTTCCTCTGCCTAATTTTAAAAATTGGATTGGTTAGGGTTGCTACAGAATTATATGATTTCCCTGTATATTTTGTACTAGTGGCCCAGTGCACAAAATTTGTGGATGGGGAGGGGTTGTCCCTCAGCCCAGCCTGCACTTTCTCCAATCTGGGTCCCCTCCAAGGATGTCCGACTGCCCGTTTATAGGGATTGGGCCTAAACCGGCAGTCAGACATCCCTCATGCAATCCAGGACTGTTGGATCCTAACCGCTCACCTGATTACCCCTAACCACCCTGCCTGCCAGCTTGCTCGCCCCTAACTACCTCTGCCACCAGTCTGCTTGCCCCCAAATGCCCCTCCGCCAGCCTGATCACCCCAACTTCCCCCCATGCCAGTGTTCTTGCCCCCAGCTGCTCCCCCTTCTGGCCTACTTGCCCCTACCTACCCTCCCCACTGGTCTGCTTGCCCCCACTGTCCCCCTGCTGGCCTGCTCACTCCAAACTGTCCCCCCCACAGTCCTGATCACCCCCAACTGACCCCCACTGATGGTCTGCTCACTTCTAACTGGCACCCTTGCTGGTCTGCTCACCCCCAACTGCCCCCCCCCACCAGCCTAATCACCCCAACGGCCCTCCCCCAATGGCCTGATCACCCACAACTGCTGTCCCATTCTGGCCTGATCACCCACAACTGGCTTCACCTCTTGGCCTCTAACTGCCTCTACCTCAGGCCAGCCACTGTAGCTTTGTCCAGAAGAGCGTCCAGAAGGTCTCCTGGAAGGTCTCCCAGTCTAATTATCATATTACCCTTTTATTAGTATAGATATAGGCCTAGTACATGGGTAGGGGCCTGCTGGTTTTCCCTGAAGGGTGTCCCAGATGAGGGTGGGGGTTCCATTAGGGCATGGGGTGGCCTAGGCAAGGGGCCTGCGGTGGTTTGAAGGCTGGCCACGCCCCCATGGGGGAAGGGTCCCCACTATGGGGGCATGGTCAGCCTGGCTGAGAAGGCTGTTTGCAGGCTGGCCATGCCCCCAGAGGGGACCTTCACCCATGGGGGCCTGGCCAGCCTGGTGAGGGACTGAGGGCATTTTTCAGGCACTCAATGCCCCCTTCAAGGGAAGTCCCCACTGGGGTGCTAGGCAGCATGGGTGAAGGGCTGATGTCTGTTTGCAGGCTGGCCAAGCCTCCCAGTGGGGACCCTCACCCCATGGGGGTGTGGCCAGCCTGAGTGAGGGGTTGAGGGCTGCTTTCCAGCTGGCCATACCCCCTTCAAGGGGGGTCCACACTGGGGTGCCTGCCCAGCCTGGGTAAGGGGATGAGGGCCATTTTCGGGCTGGCCACACACTCTGGCAACCAGGCTCCTCCTTTTTTTTTCCATCCCCTCCTTGAGCGGAGGCCAGCTCCTCCTTTTTTTTCCAGCTCTTCCTTGAGCAGAGGCCAGGGCCAGTGGGAAGCTTGACTTCCTCCATTACCAGGAGCAACCCAAGCCTCCTGCTTGCTCCTGCTCCATGGCCACCGCCATCTTCAGTCGTCTTCAGTCTTCGCCCCATGCCTGTGTATGCAAATTAACCGCCATCTTTGTTGGGTTAATTTGCATGCCCATCCTGATTGGCTGGTGAGCATAGTGGAGTGATGGCCAATTCACATATTTCTCTTTCATTAGTGTAGATATTAACCCCTTATCAGATATGGTTTGCTCCCATTCTATAGATTTCCATTTCACTTTGTTGATAGTTTCCTCTGCTGTGCAAAAGGTTTTTAATTTGATGTAATCCCACTTACTTTTGCTTTTGTTTCCTTGCTTTTGGTGTCAAATTCAAACAATCATTGCCAAGACCAATGTCAAGGAGCTCACCCCCTTTGTTTTCTTCTAGGAATTTATGGTTTCAGGTCATGTGTTCAAGTCTTAATCCCCTTGGAGTTGATTTTTGTGTATAGTGTAAAATTGGAGTCCAATTTCATTCTTTTACACATAGCTATCCAGTTTTCCCAGCACCATTTATTGAAGAGACTATCCTTTTCCCATTGTAAATTAATTGACCATTTATTTCTGGGGTCTTTGTTTTCTCCCATTGATTAATGTGTCGTTTGTATGCTGATACCATATTCTTTTGATTAGTATGGCTTTGTCATGTAGTTTAAATCAGGATGTGTGATGCCTCCAGTTTTGTTATTCTGTTTTAAGACTGCTTTGGCTATTCAGGAACTTTTGTGTTTCTATAAAAATTTTAGGATTTGTTTTCTATTCCTGTGGAAATTGCCATTTGATTTTTTTAAATTTCTTTATTGATTAAGGTATTACATATGTGTCCTTATCCCTCCATTGCCCGTCCCCCTCATGTACACAGTCTCCTGTTGTCTGCCTTTGAATTTTGATAGAAATTGCCTTGAATCTGTAGATCACTTCAAGTAGTATGGACATTTGAAAAAGATTAATTCTTCCAATACATAAGCACAAAATATCTTTCCATGTATTTGTGCCTTCTTCAATTTCTTTCATCAGTACTTTTAGTTTTCAATATCTAGGTCTTTCAACTCTTGGGTAAAATTAACTGCTAGGTATTTTATTCTTTATGATGTTATAGTAAATGGAATTATTTTTAAATTTATCTTTTTGATAAACCATTATTAGTATACGCTTGTTACTAAAATTTGGTCCATTGTAAAAAATTAACATTTCTTCATTTGCTATATTACCTTAGGGCAGTTTTAGAGACTTTAATTGTAAAAAATTTCACCAGATATGGTTGTTCCACCAGCTATAACTCTGCAGGGCCCCTCACAATCCTGTCTGAAAATGGAAACCCACTCAGTAGTTTCAGCTTAAATGGTGGTTACTCTGCTAGTTCCCCTCATCTTCCTTCCTGCTGAGTGCATGGATTTTGTATAGTTTAGTTTTCTTTTGTGTTTGTTCAGTGGGGTTCAATGAACTACTGATAAATGGGGCCTAGATGACAGCTCCCTAGCCTTCCAGGTTGCTATGTTTATCTGGAGTCCTTGGCTTTCCAATCAATGCAGAGGTGTTATTCTTGCAGAGGACAGGAGAAATGCTAGTGTCTCCTTATATTTCCAAATAGTCATTTATGGTCTTTCTCACTTCAGAAATGAGTCCCCTATGTCTATTTTCAAGTGATATTTCTTCAAGAAATATTCAAAAACGATGAGGCTGCATTAGGTGTTTATTCAGATGTTAAGTTTTGAGAATGTCATCATTAGTTCTGGGGTCCGACTCCAACAGGTCCAGGGGTTCCCCATAGGTGTGGACGGAGTCGGCGAAGAAGGAATGACATGGAGGCAGCGTTCAGGTGATCATCATAGCCAGGTTCTGTAGCTAGGTTCTCCAGACTGGTTCTGTCCAGGTTCTCCAGCCATGTTCGGTCACCATGTTCGGTCGCCAGGTTCTATCCAGGTTCTCCTGCCATGTTCTGTCTAGGTTCTCTAGCCAAGTTCTGTAACCAGGTTCTTCAGCCATGTTCTCTCGCTAGGTTCTGTCTCTAGGTTCTGTGGCCAGTTTCTGTCCAGGATCTTTTGCCATGTTCTCCAGGTTCTCCAGCCAGGTTCTGTAGCCATGTTCCCTCACTAGGTTCTCCAGCCAGGTTCTGTCCAGGTTCTCCAGCCAGGTTCAGTCACCAGGTTCTAGTCAGGTTCTCTTGCCATGTTCTATCCAGGTTCTGTAGCCAGGTTCTGCCTCTAGGTTCTTCAGCCATGTTCTCTCGCTAGGTTCTGTCTCTAGGTTCTGTTGCCAGTTTCTGTCCAGGATCTTTTGCCATGTTCTCTCCAGCGAAGTTCTTCTGTCTCTAGGTTCTGTGTAGGTTCTGTGTCTAGGTTCTGTGTCCTGTTGTCTTGTTACATCTGTATTTATACCAGTTGATTCCAATCCTATCAATCTCTATTCCAAAGGTTAGGGCATTTCTTATCTCCATTCCAGGGAGTAAAGATTATGTAGCTTAAGCATGATTGTTCGTAGTTAAAGTGATTAATTACCCGCCTGGCACTTAGTTAAGGGGTTTTATTCCCTCCCTAACTTCAGGGGGAAATCCCTACCTGGGGAAATAACCTTTCTCAGAGAGGTGACCTTGGTTAAAACACATAGTGCCAAGGTGAGCAAACACATTAAGGACAGTATGCCATATATGCCAGGTCCCTTGAAACAGCAAGGATGGACCGGCTCCCAGTAATTAGAACTTGAAAGATGGCAATATCCATGAGCACCGGTTCAATACAGAGTAGAATCTATTTTGTTTGGCTCATGTCAGAGTCAAAGTACTAGGTGTTGTGTCTGCTCTGGAGGAGGAACAGGTGAGGGTTTGGAGACTCACAGGGGAACTCCTCCATTTCATCTTCAGGCCAGCACCACCCCAGAAGGGTTACGAATAGATCCTAAACACTGTTCAGGGTGATCACTATGGTGAGGTTTCTTCTTGGCCAAGCCTTACCCTCTCACCCCTCTAAACACTTCAGCAGGTACAGATACAGGGATATGGGCCCTGCAACCTAGCCTTTCTAGCCTGTGCTGTGTCAAAAACTTTAAGAGATGACTTAAACAGAACAAGGAAGAAGCGAGGACTGGAAAGTGTGTGATGGAGGCAGGATGCGTGCTTTCCAGTGCACAAGTGCATTTACAATAACATCCTGTAGCTCATTTCTTAGAAATTAATTGGATTATGAGAAGCAAAAAAGAAAATTGTGCTGTGATATACTTCTATATACATTAAAATTGCACCTTTGCCCCTTGGTAAAGATGTACTTACAGCATTTATCTGTAGTAAGAAAGCACGTAAGGACATCAAACTAAACCCAATAGGAAGAAATGCAGATAACATCAGAAATTGTGGAAACCAAACTGAAAATCCCAGAAAAGAGGCAAGTGACTGAATGTTAACAGATGGATCCAGCAGCCTCTGAATTCTTTCTGGATTCCTGTTCTAAGGAGCCTCTTCTTCTGCCTCTAGGGTGATGGAAGGGTTAAGAATTCAGGGTTGTCCAGGCAAACGAATGAGTTTTGGAGAAAGAGGATTAAAAAGTCTTTTCATATGAGTAAGGAAGGGAGTGGAGGGTGTGCTGAGAGTGGCAGAGAGTGTGGGAAAAGCACACTTGCTTCCCTGCTTCCTGCCTTCCCAGCCGTTGATGCCACATAATGATGGGCCTGGGATCTGTCACTGTCTATAACTATACATGACTCTGATGACCCCAGGCACTCAAAGCATGGGAGCACAGGCCCACAGTGGTATTGCTCCTTCACACATACCCCACAAGCCAAGAGTTCCAGGACTGGTCCCTCCAAGTGGTCTTCCATGAGGAAATCTGTTCCCTGTCACAGGTTTATCACTATAATCAATGAACATCTGAACATCTGAGAGAAAGTGTTGGTAAACAGCCAGGGTTCAGGATTCAAAC
Organism: Myotis myotis; assembly: GCF_014108235.1. Lineage (NCBI taxonomy): Eukaryota > Metazoa > Chordata > Mammalia > Chiroptera > Vespertilionidae > Myotis > Myotis myotis. Next base: position 79,965 of record NW_023416374.1, on the reverse strand, counting down.
CAGTGGGAGAGTCTGAGGACTTGTTCTCATGGGGCAAGGCCCACATATTGGTGTAGGGTTTAATTCCTTAGAAGGCATCAGACTGAGATGATCTGACACTAATCTATCTTCTTATCTGTAGAGATTCCAGGCCTCAGAGGGGTTAGTATTTTGTCCAAAACCGTAGATGCTACTAGTGGCAGAACCAGACCCACATAGCTTTCCTGACTGCATTTCACGTATTAATGGCAGACACTAGTGCTGATGTGCTAATGTGACAATCTGCTCTGTCGCTCATGGAACAAAACCAGTGTCACTGATGTTAACAGAAGGGGACGCACTGTCAGATACATTAGCATTGTGTGCTGCCGGCTGAGGAAGGTGGCTCCTGTTTAAATGAAGGATTTAGTGGTTCTGTAAAGTATATGCAGCACCAAAAAAAAAAAAAACCAAATTCTTTCTCTTTGAGGTGGCTCCTATTTAAATGCCCAAATGCTCTTTTTGTTTTACTTTGCAAAGAATGAGACCCTACTTTGTTTTTTAGATGAAACTATTTATACTTTTTAAAATTAAAATTTATTGGGGTGACAATGGTTATTAATATTATGTGTATTTCTAGTGTGAAAGCATATGGTACATTATCTGTATATTACATGGTGTTCCCACCACCAAAATTCTGGTCTCTTTTGATCACCATATATTTGACTCCATTTACCACCTACACTCCCCCATCCTCCTTTCTGCTAGTAGCCACCATACTGTTGTCTTTGTCTGTGAGTTTTCGTAAAACTATTTATTCTTTTCTGTGAATATGTTGTTTTTTGGGAGCTCCTGCCAGTGGGCCTGAGACATGCTCTCAGGAAGAGTTGGTCTCGGTACCTGCTTTGCTCATACCAGCCTGGTAGCCTGCCCACTCTCTTAAGAGTCCAGGAGCCCTTCATTTCCACTTTCTCTCTCAAAGAGAAAGAATTCGGAGGGGGGGGGGGCGGGGGGGCGTTGGTGCTGCATATACTTTTCAGAACCACTAAATTCTTCAATAAAGGGCCTGAGTTCAAAAACTGTAAAACTAAAGGGAATGTGGTGGAGCTGATTATAGGGTAGGGAGCCCTGGGCAGTGAGGCATTGCTGAGAGACAGGGTCAGGCAGAGTTTAAAGGTTTTTCTGAGAAAGCCATAACTTCACTCATCAGCAGTCCCTGTGGTCCACCTGGGCCAGATGTGGGGGTGGCTGTGGGAAGATTTATTCTAGTAATCATAACCTCAGACATAAGGGAAAATCTCTGGGATGCTGAGCGGATGGAACATGAAGAAGGCAGGAAAAAAGTTGGAGGAAGGAGAAAGGTGTTGTATGAGATTCCTAGGGCTGATGTGACGAAGCTAACGGTGTAGCTTAAAGCCACATAAATGTATGGCCCATAGTTCTAGGGGTCTAGCATCAAAAGGTTGGTAGAGCCACGCTCTCTCTGAAGGTGCTGGAGAGGATCCTTGCTGGTTCCCAGATCCTTGTGGCTGCTGGCAACCCTTGGAGGTCCTTGGCTTGTAGATGCATTGCTCTCATTTCTTGACTGTTGCATTTTACAAGGGGAAACCAGCTATACCCTCCAAACTGTCTTTGGAAATGCAAGTGTATTGCTTTCAGGCTCTTCTTTCCACCCAGCAGTAGAATGTAACTCAGTGACTTCTCTCCCACGTTGTATCAAAATCACGTTTCTTCCAATGTCCAATATCATGGTCCTCACTTTGTACTGAGATCTCACCTTTAATATTCAAATTTCCAGCAACAGACTCTTCAAGGATATCTAGGCATTTTTTATCAAGTGCCGCAGAATGCTCCCAGCCTCTGTGAATTACCTAATTCCACAACCACATCCATATTTTGAGCATTTCTTTTATAGCAGGACCCCACTTCCGGGTATAAACACTGATCCTTTGAAGTCAATACTCCATTTTAAAGATCAGAAAAGGCAGTTACAGAGAGGTTAACTTATCCAAATGTGGTAGGCTGAAAATTACACCTTCCAATCCTATATAAGCATTCCTAATCCCCAGAACATATAAATGTTACCTTATTGCAGATGTGATGAAGTTAATGATTTTGAGATGGGGAGATTGTCTTGGATTATCTGAGGGGGTCCTACATGTAATCACAAAGGCCCTAAGAAGAGGGAGGCAAGATCAGAGGAGGAAGAAGGCAATGTGATGATGGCAGCAGAGATTGGAGTGATGTGATCACAAAACAAGGGATTCTGCAAGCTTCTAGAAGCTGGAAGAAGCAAGTGATGTATTCTCTCCTTGAGATACCTACAGCCCTGAGGATTCCTTCATTTTACCTGCATAAGGCTAATTTCAGGCTTCTGACCTCTGGAACTGTAAGAAAATTAATTTGCATTGTCTCAGGACTTTAAATGTTTGGTAATTTGTTATGGTAGCAATAGGCAACTGATATACCAAGGTTAGTTGTTTATTATGGAAGTGACAGGACAGTTCAAGAAACAATTCCTTTCACCTCCTGTTATTATTTTTGCAAAGTTGTAATAATTTTGAGTTTTGAATTTAACTAGAACATAGCAGCAAAAAAAGCCTTGTACTCCACAAGGCAGACTCTGATAGAAGTTAAAGAAATGTATTTTAATAATCCCAACCTTGAAAAAAAAATCCACATATTTCCACGTTGACATGTATGTCTATGATGTAAAACATAAAGGGGGAAAAGAATAATAGGAAAATTTAAATTAGGAAGCCATGTCTTTCTCTACATTCATCTCTTTCCTTCTGACTATGTGGAAGGAGCAGCATCCTTGGAGGGGGAAGGGCACCTTCATGGAGTTGCAGGTGGGGACCCACAGCAGAGAGACAGGTGGCTCACAGCAGAGCTGGATGTGGAAAGGAGCTCCTAATCATGAGTAGCATGGCCAAGTGAACAGCACAGGAGAGACATGAGGCAAAATCCCTTGTATCCAATGTCTCTTAGAGGGAGGTCAGTCCTAAGAGAGAGTTCAGGGATGGGAGCTGTGTTCCAGATGCTCCTCCATGGTCAAGGACCTCAAGGTTAGGACCACTCAAGACCTGAATTCTATTCCCTATAGCATCTATGGATTCCATTTCAATCACATCCCTCGTCCCTTTTGGGAACCTATGAGTGTGCTTAGAAGAGCAATTTGTTGTCCAAGAAAACATAAAAGGCAGCTTCTGGCAGGACAAATTTCATTCAGGGAATATGGAGAATGAAGCAAAATTGGGGTAGTGGTGGAGGCATTTTGATCAGGAGATGCAGTTTTGACTCTCCTCTGGTCTCATATATATGCAGCCTGTCAAGGTGAGCTTCATGGATGTGTGACTTGTAGGTTTGCTCAAGGATCTGTGCTTAGAGGGTTTAAAACTCTGTAATGTCATCTTCAAATTCTTCATGATTTTTAAACAATGGGCTTGGTATTTTCCCTTTTTTGCTAGACTTTATGAACTATGTAGTTGGTCCTGATCTGTGTCTTTAATGGAAATAGAAAAACTGTTACCTGGGTTCCTTCAAGGGGAGCAAAGTCAATACCAATAATTGGTCCAATAATATGGCCATTTACACCATCATTTCCAAATCTATCTGCTTCCCTCCATGGGTAGTAACCATATTGTCCTCTACTTCCTGGCACATCTGGTCCACTTAGTACCTATCCTCAAGCTTAAACATTGACTAACCCACTTTCTCAATCTAGTGAAGCAAAATGTGTAATCAAAATTTAATCTGTTTGTGGTGATGCAACAGAGAACTAGAACATCTTGTCAACCATGAGAGATTCAACAGCCTGTCTCTCACCTGAAAACAATTTCTAGATCCTTTTGGATCCATCCACTGGTAAATCTAGGATAAGCTGCCTCTCTCTGGGCCTGGAGAGGGAGAAGGTAGGAAGACTGGGAGAGAAGGAAGCATCTACTCCCTGGGTGCATCTTTATATGTAATGTAGACTTTCAACTGTGCAAGAAACATATGAAAAAACAAACAAACAAAAATAAAGAGATTGTGATCATTGGAAAACTTTCTCCAGGCCTCTCCTTCCTCATTTCTACTTGGTGCCCAATGGTTTAATACCTTGGGCTTTGTACCTGAGTTTCGTTAATTTCTGAATGAGTAACTTGGGACCCTCCTGAAAGAGTAGACTCAAAACCCATTTTATACCATCACCAGCAAGATTCTAGGATACACCAAGTCCTATGTCCAACTTTCTTCTTCCAGAATGACCCCGCAGTCTCCCAACGCACCAGGGAAGGTGATAGACACTGTGCCTGGCTTTTTGGGGGCAAGATTCATGTCATTTAATAAGGGCCTTTGGATCCACTACTGTAACTCAAAACACCAAATATAGCTTTGGTAATTTTGGTTCAAGAGCAAGCAGATGGAGGAAAATTTTCAACTTGGCAAAATGAAAGCACCCACCAAATTAGGGGAATATTACTGTCTCTTTAAAAGAAAACAGTTCCTCTACTGGCTCCACCCAATCTGAGCTTCCTGGCTCAGTGGTTTAAGAGACTGTAAACACTTTTCCTTCACAGTTAAAACAAAAGCAGCAGCTGGAAGAGTGTCTTTGGAGAACATTTGAGAACTCATCCACAGGTTGAAAAGAAGGTGAGTCTGGCTGAGAAGCAGCCCTGAGCACTAGCATTGTTTGGGCAGCAGGTCCATGGCGTGTTCACGGTATGGGTTCTGGTCCCAGGAAGGACCAGGTTCTGTGCCAGCAGCACAGCAGGGGGTGGAGGGGTGGGGGGAGGAGGGTGCTGTCAGAGGGTAGTGAAGGAGGGTAGGGAGGGGAGTCAGGAGCTTTATTAGTACAACTAGAGGCCTGATGCACAAAATTTGTGCAAGGGTCTTGGTCCTCGCAGGCCAGGTTACCTGCTTTGGCTGGCCCTCGCAGCCCCCCGCCCCGACCCCGGGCTGTTTGCCTCGGCCGGCCCTCCCAGCCAGGGAGGCTTGCCTGGAACCTCACAACCCCAGCTTCATCCACAAGGTAGTCTGAACATCATTCGGTCTAATTAGCATATTACAGTTTTATTATTATAGATGTTACATGTCTCATATTGAACAGGACACATTTGTGCTGACTGGTGCACCTTCATGCATTTGCTGCACTGATAGACACTGAGGGCTGCCTGGCAAGCCTTCCTTTTCCCTGGACAGTAAATTGAGTGTCCCCAAGGCAGGCCTTTAGAGCTTTAAGGCAATTTAGACAACACCCTGTCTAACTCCCTCTTTTTACTGAAAAAGAAGCAGGGTCCCAGAGAGTGTGGTAACTCTAGGGCTTGCCCACATCACTAAGGCCAGAGGAAATCTGGACTGCAGTTTGCAGAATCCTTTTCATGGCTAGAGGATGGCTATTCTGCAGGAACAATGTATATGAAACCCTCCACTTAATGGACCTAGTTGCAGGCTTCCTAAAAGTGTTCTGTCTGGAAAGAGTGTGGACTCTCTTCCCTGCCCTCTCTTGATCTAGCTTTGAATCAATGTAATTTTAGAATCCTGGGTCTGAGAAGACACTGAGAGGAGGCCATTGTGTGCAGTGGTTAGGAGGGAAGGTCGTGGTCAGATAGACTTTGAACTTGATGCCTTGTTCTGCCCTATATCTGTTAGCACTGCGATCTTGACAAGTGTCTCAGCATTTTCAAGCCATATCAATGTCTTTATTTAAAAAGTTAGAATAGCCGAAACCGGTTTGGCTCAGTGGATAGAGCGTCGGCCTGCGGACTGAGGGGTCCCAAGTTCGATTCCGGTCAAGGGCATGTACCTGGGTTTCGGGCATATCCCCAGTGGGGGATGTGCAGGAGGCAGCTGATCGATGTTTCTCGCTCATCGATGTTTCTCTCTATCTCTCTCCCTTCCTCTCTGTAAAAAATCAATAAAATATGTTAAAAAAAAATTAAAAAAAAATAAAAAGTTAGAATAATAAAATGACCTTTTTGCAGGCTATGGGGGAGTAGGTGAGATAATATACAAAAAATTATCAGGGTGCTTGGTATAGAATGTCAGCCGTGGTTATATTACACACATATCAAATTTTTATTGTTGAAAAATGTTAATTTACTCAAAGATAAATGAACAATACAAGGAACTTCCATGTACCTAGACCAAGCTTCCACAATTATTAAGTGATGCCAATGTTGCTTCATCTCTATACTCACCACTCCCCAGCCATCCTGCATTATTTTGAAGCAAATATCATTGTTTCATTTTATCAGTAAATATTTGAAACCATTTAAAAATATGACCGTAATCAGACTTCAAAAGCAGATAGAATTTTTTACAAAGTTGCCAGTTGCCTTCAGATTTCCGATTGTTTCATAAATTTAAAAACTGTTTGAAGTTGAATCTAATTAATATTTATAAATTGCAATTGTTTGGTTTCTCTTATATTTAATTTAATATATAGCTTTCTCACCTTCCCTGTTTCTTTCTGGAAAATTTCTCTGTGTAAGAAGGAGGAAGTCTTTATCCCAAAAGAACCGGGCAGTTTACATTTTGTTGATTAACATTCTCATGGTGTCATTTCACCTGCTCTTCTAGTTCCAGTGTTTTGGGTGAAGTTATATTTAAGGTGAGTCTTGATCTGACTCAGGTTTGACTATTTGGTCGGAAATACATCATAGGTTCAGCTGAAATTTCCCTCAGAAGGCATATAATATTTAGTTGTCTCACTTTCTTTGACAGTAATCGACATTAATGATGGCCTAAATTTCATTAAGGGTCAGAAGTGATTGTTAGGTCACCGAAGAAGGAATGCAGGAGGCCAGCATGGTGAGGGATTAGGAATTTATTGGTTCATCCTCACACCAGGTGGCTGAGCCTGGATGGCTCCAGCCCCCAGTGACAGGAGTCAGGGGCTTTTAAAGAACTTTTGGCAGGCATTTTCTGGACAGAGACTTCTTTACGCATACCCAGAGGGGAGATAATGGAATGTGGTCACTGCAAGTGAAATGTGGTCTCAGCAAAGGGAAAGTCCATAGTGAAATAGCCTGAAAAGCCAGTTACTGGGGGAGGGGTATTGATGCAATTGCTGAATCAAACCTAACAGTGGTGATATCAAATTCTATCATTCTTCCCTTTGTTATTAGATAGAAAAATCGTATAAAAAGAAAGTTCCGTACAATCATTCTCTCATTTCCATGAAGTACAGTGGTATCTGAAAGACAAGATAAATGCTCAATTCTTTCCCTTTATTCGTTAATGTTCATAAAAAGAAGATGCTTTCCTAGCACACTCCCAAGGCAGCAATTGATTCCTAGAGTCAGTAGTTTACTTATAAAACCCTATTTTTTTGGTGGGAAACGGCATTTGAAAACCACAGGGTGGTCATTGTCACTGGGCTCATTATCATATCTATTCGTTTTCAATGGACTTCAAAACTGCACACACACAAGAATAGGATTTTTGAAAACAATTTTATTTTTTCAGGTTATTTCTTTTTGTTAAACTTATGTTAATAACACTAAATATGGCCAATGAAATTATTGCTTTTTTAAGTGTCTTGGACCAATTCCTTATATGGTTCATCCACCCCACAATATACAAATAAGTTTGTTTGTCATTTCATTTTGGTTTAGTATTTTGGAATATAGTTTTTTGTATAATTATGTAAGCTACCTACATGGTCTCAAATTCAAATCTATGAAATCTTAGTGTAACCAAGAAATCCAGTTTCCAGCTTCTGTCCTTGTTCCCTACACCCTGCTTCTCCCATCCCAGGTAAGTAAATTTTTGTTGGTTTAGATTTTAGAGTATCCTGCTATTGCCTTTTCATATATATGAAAAATATATGTCCTGTATTTTATATATGTAGCTCATATTCCTCCTTATTATAAGAATCGTAGGTCAACTCTATATTATTTTCTCCACTTTTTTTTCCCACTTAATGATGTATCCAGGAGACCTTTCCATGCTTGTATAGAGAGACGCATTCCTTTTCACAGTTGAATAGTCCCTCAATGTGTGAATTTGTCTTAGGTAATTCAACCAGTCCTTACTAATGGCCATTTGATAGGTTTTTGGTCTTTTGCTAATACAAATAATGATGCAATAAATACACTATGTGTCATCTTTCTACATTTTTGTCAGTGTAATTAAGGGATAAATATTAAAATGGGGGATTGACAATGAATGAGAAAATGCATATGTACTTTTGCAGCACAGTGCTGAATTCCCTTCTGTAGGGTTTGGACTGTTTTTCCATTCTCACCAGCCATGCAGGAGAGGACCTGCTTCCCTCATACCTTTGCCAACAGATTATGCTGGCAAACCTTTGGACTTTTGCCAAACCTGGAGGTGTCAAATAGTATCTCACCTCAGAAATAGAAGTGTAATTTAATTAATATTTTAGTGACTTTATTTTTTGTGTTTTTTCATTTTTCTCTGAGTGTATGTTAATGTCTTTTGATATATTTAAGGTTCATTTAAATTCATTTTCCTCTGAATGTTTATTCCCATCTCTTGCTCCTTTTTCTGTCAAGTTGCTGGTATTTTGTTTCTGTACTTTTTAATTTTTTTTGTATAACAGGAACATTTACCTCTTTTGTTTTAAACTGAAAAATATTACTTTCCTGAATTTGACATTTTTGCTTTAATTTTTCAAAGATATCTTTTGTCTCACATTATCTATAATATTTTTATGTAATCACACTTATTATTTATTTTCCTTACTCAATTTCAAATCTTAGAAATATTTTGCTTACTTCCAGGTTACAATAATTTATCCATATTTTTTTCTTTTCTTTTTATGCATTTTTTTTTACATTTAAACTTCTAATCTGCTTGCAATTTGATTGGCATGAGACAATGGATGCAATTTTATGTGGGTTTTTTTTCTATATAGTTATATGATTACCCCAAAGTTACTTTATTACAACATCTTTGGTCCCTTTGATGTGGTATGCTGCCATATTGAATCTAAATGTAGAATATTGTAAGTGAATTGAATATAAAGAGTTTGATTAATTTGGTCTGTTTCTGAATTTTCTGCTTTTGGTTCTCTGTTCTCTCTATCCGTACAACAACATCACACTTCTGTAATCATAGACACTGTAATGCTTGACTCCTGGTAGAGGTAGTCCTTCCTCAAAATTTTTCTCGATGGTGCTGAGTAACCTTCTTTTTTTCTTCATCCAAATGAACTTTATACTCCACTATTTTTCACCTGCATAAAAAAAAATTGTGATGACAAAAATTTTAACTTTACAGTTATATAAAATAATGTTAGAGAAGTACCTACTTTTTCTTCATGCAAAAACTTTATAACCTGCTATTTTAACTTTATTATCCACTCTTTCTCAGCTATAGGGAGAAAGTGATGATAAAAAATTTAAATTTATAGTTATATAAGATGACGTTCGATAATTATTTTCAATATATAAAATGCTTTACACATGGATTAGTTTTGAATTCAGTCAAATGTCTTGACTGCACTAGATAATTTTTTACTTCATCTATTAATAAGATGTGTTGTAACAACAAATTTTCGTATGAATATTTCCAAATGAGATGCACCTGTAGCTTTATTTATTGGTTAAATCTCTGTTAGCTTTAGGATCAATATCACATTTGATTCAGAGAAAGAATGGAAAGATTTCCCCCTTTTTTATATGATCAGGAATAATTCACATAACATTGAGATGATCAGCTTTATAGAGGTTTAAGTGAGTTCTCCTGTGAAAGCACCTGGACATTGTACTCCTTTGTGGGAAAAATTTGTTATTTCTTCCATATGAATAATATACCATTACAAATTTTCAGGGAGGACAAGACTGAAGAAAAGAGGTTTGGGAATGGTCCCCACTTACCTAAGTACCCTTTCCCCTTCTTATTTCCTTCCTTAAGGTCTTGTTGGTACCTGCACCCAGAGCCTCTTGAAAGAACATGGCTGGCCTTCAGGACAACGATCTGAGGATTGTTCTGGTGGGGAAAACTGGAAGTGGAAAAAGTGCAACAGCAAACACCATCATTGGGAGAGAAGAATTTAAATCTAAAGTTGCTCCTTACTCTGTTACCAAGGAATGTCAGAGAAAAGAGCGACACTGGAAGGGGAAGGACCTTTGTGTCGTGGACACCCCAGGGCTCTTTGACACCAAGGAGAAACTGAAGAGCACCTGTGAGGAAATCAGCAGGTGTGTCCTCCTCTCCCTCCCTGGGCCTCACGCCATCATCCTGGTTCTACAGCTGGGCCGCTACACGGAGGAGGAGCAGAGAACAGTTGCGTTGATCAAGGTCATCTTTGGGAAGGAGGTCATGAAGCACATGATCGTCTTGTTCACTCGCAAAGATGATTTGGGTGATCAGACACTGCCTGAGTTTATGGAAGGTTCAGACGTAAACCTGCAAAACATCATCAAGGAGTGTGGGAACCGCTGCTGTGCCTTCAATAACCGAAGTGTAGATGAGGCTGAGAAGGAAGCTCAACTGCAAGAGCTGGTGGATCTGATAGAGGAAATGGTGGGGAAGAACGGAGGGGCCCACTTTTCTGATGCCATCTATAAGGACATAGACAAAAAGCTGAAAAACAAGGCAGAAGCCTTGAAGAAAATCTATGCTGAGCAATTGAAGAAGGAAACTAAACTAGTTGAAGAGCAATGTGCTCAGGGAAAAATACCAGAGCAAAAAGCGAAGGAGAAAAAAAATTCCTTATTGGAGAGCTATAATGAACGTATTAAAAATATTGAGAAAGAAGCTGAAAGGAATATATTTCAAGATGTTGTAGATATGGTTCGGAATACACTTTCAAAAATATGGAATATGTTTTGGAAATGATGTAAATTTTATTTTTGTCTCTTAATTTACTATGATTTGTTAATGTGGTGAATTCTATTTTCCAAAGATGACTAGAACAATCTATTCTATCCCACCCATTCTCCTTGTAATCTGAGTTTATTTTTCCTTCTATTGAATGATAGGATTTTTCCTCTACCGTGAAATTCAAAGAACTTTGCAATTGCTTTGACAACTAGTGAGATAGGGAAAATGCCTCTTTGCTCCCTAGGATTTGTGGGCTTGGCTCTTGGCCACCATGTGGTGAGGAAGCCCAGGTTGCCCATCGAGAGGCCACATGAAGAGGACTTGAAGTCACTGGCCCACTCCCCTGGCTGGTCTTTCATCTACAGCAGAACCAACTTGCCAGCCATGCAAATGAGGCAACATGGAAGCAGATTCTCCAGCTGCCAACTGAGCCACCTCAGATGAAGCAGCAAAGAGCAAAGATGGGCCACCCCCCTGCATCCTGCCCAGATTTCAGATTCATGAGAAAAATAAAGAGTGTTGTTGGTTTAAACCACTAGGCTTTGGGATGGTTTGTTATACTGTGATAGCAACCACTAGCATCTTCCTGGCTCACTCATCACCAATACCCACAATGCTAACAAACTAAAGAAGTTACAGAATTGGTATAATCAGGCAATAACACATTATGAAGAGTCCACAGACTCAACTTAGGAAAGTTCAAATGAGAATTCCTGCCTGTGTCAAGTGTTAGCACCACTGGTGATGCACATTTTTTTCAGTCCACGTCTCTGAGCACCGTGATGGTGAAGCAGCAGGCTTCTCCAACAAGATGGTTCTGTGGTCCGTGTGAGGCAGGATAGTAAGAGGCAAGAAAAACTCCTGGAAAAATGGATTAGAGAAACTGAGATGAGAAAATTAACTGTTTGGGAAGCTTGTAGCCAGCTTGTTAATCACAAGACCTTATCTTCCCCAAACAAGAGCATTTGAGAGCAAATGGTTTTGTAGGTCTCCTCCCTCACCAGAGAATACATAGTTTAATCACTCTGGTCTGGGAGGTAGAGCACAAAGAACCAATTCATGTGATTTGTGCCAGCTAAACCCAAGGGCAGATGAAGTCAGGGGAAAATAACAAAAAGCCATTAAAGCCAGACACAACAAAGATAAAACAAAACAGTAAAACAGACCAAAGCATAACCCAAAACTCCCCTATACACTTACCTTGATGCATCAGCACATTAAAAATGCACCTGGAAAGCTGATCAGAAAAATAAAAGGGTAAAAAGTCCTCAGGACAAGAACTCATCAGAAAAGTGGACAAGCCCAAATTCCTCTCAGTGCCTCCCTGGCATCTGTGCACAACCCTCGAACCACAATGCCCTTGGCAGCAGAGGAAATGTCCAGTCTCAGCATTTGTCACTGGCTTTCCCCTTTGTGTTCCCAATGGTTTCCAGGCAGGGCTGTGGGCCTCACCCCCATATGCACTCTGCTGTTGCAGATGATTTCCCCCTTTTACCTGTCTCTTTAGTGATGTGAAGGCCCCTGGGAGAGTTTGTCTGTGCAGACACAAGGGAGAGGATACTGTAGGGAAGACATTTTGGATTACCCAGCAGAATTGGAGGTGAGCTTGAGTTTGTTTGTGAGCGTAGAGACACTGAGGGCAGTGCAAGTGTGGGTGGACAGGAGAGCCGTGCTAACCTGGCTCATTTAATCTGGACCAGAGAGCTGACTCCCCCAGACCTGCATGCAACAGAGGAATGACTCTTTACCGCATCTTGTATCACCAATTCGCAGCCCACTAAGACCTGTTTGCCCTTTACTTTGATATTGAAACAAAAATGTCAAAACCGCTCCGTTTCTTTATATTTACCTGGGACTTGAAAAGCCCGTGCTCACCCTGTCAGTGTGTCAGCCAGTGAGAAGACTCCTCTTTGGAAGTAGACTTTCTGGAGGCCTCAGTGGCTCCTAGGAACTTGAGTCTCTAGTTCAATTTTCCTTGAACTTGTAGAACCCTCTGCATTCAAGTTGCTGAAGGGTCTGAATGGGGACGCAAAGGAAGATGGCCTTTCTGGGACAAGCACAGTTCTTAAGTGCTTTGTATTCCTATGGGCACACACCCCAATGTGTGTGTGTGTGTGTGTGTGTGTGTGTGTGTGTGTGTGTGTGTGTGTCTGCACTTGGGCGTGTGGTTTTTGCAGAAGGGGTTAGGAATGGCAGAGCAGTGTCTTTGTTCAAGGGGCATATAAGGCAGATAAACAAACATCTGCAAATATTGATTTCCGTTAACACAACATGAATGTCCAAGGCATTTATTCATACAATTCATATTCAATTGAAATAAATGGGTCTGGACTGAGGCTTTGTGTTGGCTCTGGCCTTTGATCCCCTGGGAAGACCAGGGATGATTTCAGGACCCCCACAGCAGCCTGAGGTCAGTGGAAAACAGGCAAGAGCATCAACAGTTTAGGCTTCAGTAAGTGAAGAGCTCAGGAAAGAACTCCGGGAGGGCCAGGTCCCATGGGCTGGTTTGTTTTGGGGTTGTTTATTTTTGTGGGGGGAGAGGAGATGGGAGTGGACAGGATTTTTGTCTTTGGGTTGGTAGGTTACTGCCAGGTGAGGGACACAAGGAAAACCTGTGGGTCTCAGAGGCACAGACACCAGGGAAGAATGTGGTTGTCAGGTAATGAGTCCAAGTCCTACCTAGATACATTCCGTGACTCAGGAGAGATCTCCTCCACAGCCTGGAACCAGTCTCTGGAGAGCAGTCTCCAGGCTTGAACAGGACGCCCAGCAGCGGGGACGTGCGCAGCTTTCAAGCCATCACCCAGTCCCACAGTGCGCCCAGCAGGCCCCGCCTTCGTCGCCTCCACATGCAGCCCACCAGCCCCTCTGCCACCCATCACAGTTGTTCGTCAGGGGTTGAGAAGGCTGGTGTCTGTGCCAGGTGATACACTTCATTGGAGTAGAGGGCACCCGCATGATCCTGCAGCAGGCGCTCTACCAGCACCACCAGCTCCTGCACTTGGGCCTCCTGCTCCCTGCCCACTGCCCTGTTGTCAAAGAAGCACACTCAGCCCGCGCACTCAGCCACCAGAGCCCGCAGAGCAGGGTTGTCAGTGTGGCACACGAAATCCTGCAGAGTCCCCACCCAGGTCCTCCTTGTGCGTGAACAGCACGATGGTGCGAACCACCACGTTGTCCCCAAACAGGACCTTGAGCTAGCTCATGGCCTGCTGATCCTGCTCAGTGAAGCAGCCCAGCTGAGTGACCAGGAGCAGAGCGTGGGGCCCAGGCGCTGACAGCAGGTAGCAGTGGGCTCACTCCCGGCCCCCCGGGTCTGTCTTGGGTCTTAGGGAGCTAAAAAGGTCTGGGGTGTCCATGACTTCCATGTGCCACCTGTCCCAACTGCAACGCCCCACCTCAAAGGTTCTGATCACTGAAGTGGCTGTGAGTCTGGAGAGGAAGCACCTGTGGCTCAGGATTCTGCTCTCGGTGGCACTCTTCCCAGCCCCTGTCTTCCCCACCAAGATGAGCCTCAGCTGGGGCTTCTGCAGGGCCTGCATGGTGTCTTCCGAACCTGGAGGACAAGGGATCTGTGAGCTTCCAAATCTTAAAGCAACGTATCCTGGTTACCTGGATCCCCTGAGGCCTTTGAACAAGAACAACAATGTCTCAACTCTGCTTTCCCACCAAAGCCTTACTGAGGTCATTGGTCAGAGCTTTCTGAACTCCAGGGGATCTTCAGCACCTATTCCTGTCATCTCTGGTTTCACCACATGCATCTGTAGATGCTCAACACCTGCTGGGCTTTACTCTAGAGCAGGGGTGGGGAACCTTTTTTCTGCCAAGGGCTATTTGCATATTTATAACATAACTAGAGGCCCGATGCATGAAATTCATGCAAGGATCTCTTCCCTCACAGCCCTGGCTGCCTCAGCTGGCCCTCACAGCCCCAGCTTCATCCAGAAGATCCAGATGGTCATTCTGCTGTTCAGTCTAATTAGCATATTAGCTCTTCATTGTATAGGATTTGGTTAATATAATTTACTTAATATAAATTTATGTTGCTATGAAAAAAGCACCTAGATTTATTGAATTTTGAGTCCTGCCTACTGTTGCCTTGGCAGGGCCAGATCAAATGATTCAGCGGGCCTTAAACAGCCTGAGTGCAAGATGTTCTCCAACTTTGCTCCAGAGGATGCCCCTTCCTAACTCCAGGTATGGTCTCACCCATTATCCCTGGTCCCCCACAACCTGTGAGCTGTCCCTATTTGAGGCTTCAGTGGCCTCTGTCATACTTCTCCCAGATGCCATGGAAGATGGGCAGGAGAAGGCAGTAGGCCTGGGGGTGAAAGGCTGTCTGGAGTCCCAGACACACTGGGTTTCATTCACTGCTCTTTCATGGGTCAGTTATGCCATCTTGGAAGTTGCCAATCAAGTGTTAAACCTCTGTGCAAAAATAGAAATAATAGTAGAGTTGTTTCTCCTGGGGCTGTTGAGAGGATTGAATGAAATCACCTCTTTCTTCCTTCTCTCCCTCTCTCTCTCCTCTTGCCTCCCCTCCCTCGTAATCCTGCTGCATGATATAAAACTCATGTTTAACCTTCCATGTTCTCTAACATTCTACCTGGTGGATCACACTCCCTCTAGTGCATGATCTAACACCCTCTACATCTTTTTCTGTGGAGATCACAGTAGGTTATTATCCTCATTTTACACTTGGGGAATGGAGGTCCAGGCTAGTCAAGGAAGTTCATATTCTCCCAGCTTGACAGAGGCAGGGACCCAACTAATATGCACATCTTAGGGCTCTTGTTGTTTTACCCGAGACATCTCAAGGGTTACCTGATCAGTCCTGAGTTTGCCCATTTCCATTATTATCCAGGGCTCATACCTGGAAGCAAGTATGCAGTACACATGTCCTTACCATAGACACTTTCTTCATCTCTTGCCATCTTCTGTTCTACCATGTTTACCTGAAAGAGTCCCAAACACCATTCATTCATTCTTCAAATAGGTATAACTACCTATGATGTGTCAACTCAACTCCAAAGAGCTGGTGACAACACAGTGACAAAGTCATTATTCCTGCTTCCCCTGAACTTCAGAATTGAAGGAAAAAACACTGGAAGGGCTGGGCTGGGGTTGGAATGATATTGTGAGAACATTTCATGAGCTTGACTTTGTTTTTTCAGGGACATAAAATCCAAAGGGCAGAAGGGAAATTTTAAGACTCATGTCAATGAGAAAGTTTTAGACATTAAATTTTCCCTAGTAATTCTATGTGATAAAATCTGTAGATACTTCAATTTCCCAGGAGCTTCAGAAGCCAGGGGAGACTTTTGAAAACCACAAGAACTTGAAAATTTGTTCAGTGAACTAGGGATCCAGTTAGGGTGGGTTACCTGGGAGAGGTACAAGAACAGAACTGGAATTTTTGTCTTGGAAATTGGAAAGGAAACATATGTCCCAGGTGATCTGGAGCCTCTGACAATGCTTTTGGGAAGTAAACTCACTGTCCTGTCTCAATGTGTCTAAATATGATCAGTGTCCTGGAGAGACTGGGACACTCCCCTCCAACTCCTGACATCCTGCCCCCAAGCTGAGACTTCTCCAGGTAAAGTGGTTCCAGCCAATCAGTCATCGTTTAACACAATGGAACTTTCTGTGCTCACCGAGTCCCTGTGTGCAGTGCACAGGCCCAAGTAAGAAGGTGGGCATCCAGGCTGCAGGAGATACTTGCTGCTGCTCCTGAGCTACTGTGTGTGAAACACAGACATCCTTACACACCTGGGAGTGTGGAGTTACTCTTGCTAGATCCCGCTCCCCTTCCTGGTACCTACTAGAACCAAGGTGCACACTCAGCAAGCTTCTTACAGGCACTGAATTCTTCCAGGTCCTCACAGCTCCTCCTCTATGGCCCGCACCCTTCCTCTGTTGGTGCTCACCTTTCCTGCAGAATCAGTGACAGGCTCTGAGGCTGGCCCAGAAGCCCCTGACCTACTTCCCAGCACACAGGGAAGTGTCTTATCTCTCTGGATGCCTCAAGGGGTAGGGCCCGGGAGTGACAATTTAAAGAGATGGCAACACTCACCACTGAGGCATTAGAATGGGAAGTTCCCACTGTGAAACACTACTTTTGGCTGAGGTGATGTCCTTAGAAGGTCTCTGTGACACAACAGCTTGTCCCCCACAGGGGCTATAACCTCATGGGAGAATAGCAGTTTAGGTTTCTGAGGCCTGTTTTCACTTTTAGCCTGGATCACTAATTTTAATTCCTTTTGCTTTTAGATCTTTACCTATAAACTGGCCTCTTGAGAGCCTCCTTCCCTGGGACAGTGCCACCAAGGTGGTCCTAGTGCCAGGATATCACATGAAAATCTCATCTTTCTCAAAGGAAAGGAAAGCTTCTCCAACTATCAAAAATGGAACAGCAGGGAGAGAGTGAAAACTTTCCTTCAGGGCCTACTCTAGCTATCTCTGTAGGTCTCTCCCCTGAGAGGGTCATGGGAAAGGTGGGGAAAATAGCCAGTCACTGCGTGGAGGGAGGAAGTGGGGCTACAACAGGATTACGCTGATAGGGGGCCTGACCTGGTTAGGTCATTAACAAGGATGTGGCCATGCCTAACTCACTCACACTCTCTGAGTTGACTTTGTTCATATATAGTGAGGGGTTTCACTTAATGTGACGTTAATCCCCTGAGGTCTGATTTTCACCCATTCTTGCCAGCTCCTTATCTCTAGTGAAGAACCAACTGTCACTGAACTCCACCTAGATTTCCCCCATCAGCTTTACTGAGATATAATTGACATGTGCCATTGTATAAGTTTAAAGTATACAATGCGTTGATTTGATACATTTATATATTTTAAAATAATCACTACCATAGTGTTTGCTAACACCTGCATTAGGTACCATAATGACTATATCTTTTCTGTGGTAAGAACATTAAGATCTATTCTCTTAGCAACATTCAAGTACATAATACAGGATTATTAACCACTAGAGGCCTAGTGCATCAATTCATCCATAGGTGGGGTCCAGCCGATTGGGATGGGGGCACCAATCGGGGGCAAGGCCAGCCAGGGGGAGGGGTCATGGGAGTTGGCCAGCCAGCCCTGCCCTGATGAGAGTGGGGGAATAAGGGAAGGGCCGGCCAGGAGGAGGGTGCTTTCACAGGTGAATTCACCTAAACCTCTACAAATCTGATCATTTCAATGTTATGTGAGCTTTTCCTGATCATAACAAAAGGGAAATCATTCAGTTCTTTCTCTGAATCAAGTGTGATATTGATCCTAAAGGCTAACAGAGATTTGACCAATAAATAAAGCTACAGATATGTCTCATTTGGAAATATTCATACCAAAATTTGTTGTTATAACACATCTTATTGAAAGATGATGTAGAAAATTACCTAGTGCAGTCAAGACATTTGACCGAATTCAAAACTGATCCATGTTTAAAGCATTTTATACATTATAATTAATAGATAATTATCTAACATGATCTTATATAACTATAAATTTTTTATTATCACTTTTTTCCCAGTATCTGAGAAAGAGTGGATTGTAAAGTTAAAATAATGGGTTATAAAGTTTTGGGATGAAGAAAAATTAGATACTTCTCTAACATTATTTTATACTAGAGGCCCAGTGCACAACATCTGTGCACTGGAGGGGGGGATCCCACAGCCAAGCCTGTGCCCTCTCCCAGTCCAGGACCTCTCAGGGGATGTCTACCTGCCTGCTTAGGTCCGATCCCCAGCTGTGAGCCCGACTTCTGGCTGAGCAGTGCTCCCCCTGTGGGAGCACACTGACTACCAGTGGGCAGCTTCTGTGTTGAGCATCTGTCCCCTGATGGTCATTGCAAGTCATAATGACTGGTCATTCTGCCATTTGGTCAATTTGAATATTAGCCTTTTATTATACAGGATAACTGTAAATTTAAATTTTTGTCATCACCATTTTTTTTAAAATATATCTTATTAATTTTTGTTTGTTTTTTACAGAGAGGAAGGGAGAGGGATAGAGAGTTAGAAACATCCATGTGAGAGAAACATCAATCAGCTGCCTCCTGCACACCCCCTACTGGGGATGTGCCCGCAACCAAGGTACATGCCCTTGACCAGAATCGAACCTGGGACCTCTCAGTTCGCAGGCCGACGCTCTATCCACTAAGCCAAACCGGTTACAACTGATCACCATTTTTTTTCATGCAGGTGAAATATAGTGGATTATAAAGTTAAATAGTGGATTATAAAGTTCATTTTGATGTAGAAAAAAGTAAGTTATTTAGCACCATCAAGAAAAAGAACAAGGTGGAAGGACTAGCTCTACCATGAGTCAAGCACTGTAGTTTCTATGATTACAAATTGTGATGTTGTACGAATAGAGAGAACAGTGAAACACGAACAGAATATTCATAAAGAGACCAAATTAATCATAAATTATTTATTTATATTCAATTCAATTACACTATGTTACAGTTAAATTCAATATGGCAGCACAACACATCAAAGAGGCCAAAGATGTTGCAATCAAGCAATTTTGGAATCCTATCTAATAATAGACAAACAGGGTAGTTGACCGTACCTTCGCTATGCCTCCCATTGGCTAATCAGCACAATATGCAAATTAACCGCCAGCAAAGATGGCGGCTAATTTGCATACATAGGCTACAAGTGGCAGAGTGAAGCCTGGCGACGACACAGGCGTTCTGCCCCAACCCGCTGGTGGAGGGCCTCTGGGCCTGCTTGGTCAGCACTGCCGGGGGGATGAGCAGAGACAGAGCCCGCAAGGGGGCCAGCACCCAGAAGCCCCAAACCCACCTCGGCGGCGGGGTTGGAGGAGCAGAGACACAGCCCGCAGGGGGGCGGGCACCAGCAACCCCAAGCCCCATGGCCCCAGAGGCGCTGGGGCCACTGGGGTCAGAGTAGTAGAGACACAGCCCGCAGGGGGGCTGGCACCCAGCCGCCCCAAGCCCTGCCTCAGTGCTGGGGTTGGAGGAGCAGAGGCACAGCCTGCAGGGGGGCTGGCACCCAGAAGCCCCAAGCCCCACCTCAGCACCCAGGTTGGAGAAGCAGAGACACAAGCCTTCAAGGAGGCCTGGTACCCAGCAGCCCCAAGCCCAACAGCCACAGAGGCACTAGAGCTGCTGGGGTCAGAGGAGCAGAGACACAAGCCTTCAGGGGGGCCCGACACCCAGCAGCCCCAAGCCCCACAGGGGCGTTGGGGCTGTAAGAGAAGAGACACAGCCTGTAGGGGGGGCCGGCCCCCAGCAACCCCTAGCCCCAAGGTCACAGAGGCGCTGGGGCCACTGGGGCTGCAGCAGAGACACAAACCAGCAGGAAACCTCTGGAAAGGGAGATAAACTGTCATAACTTTATCTCCCTTTCCACAAGATGAGAAAACTGACCCTGATTTATTTAGTGATATGGCCCACACCTTTCTACAAGCACAGGGTATGTTATGACCACTCCCAGGAAGGTCTGGTCAGAATACTGTTTCCAGGGAATAACACTACTGTGGCAAGTCATCTAAGAGAGGAAACAAGCTTTTGTTGGGTTTATTCTGAAGGTCAGAGAACAGGCCACCCCAACATATGCTGTGTTGTTATACTGATGATCTTGACCTGCAGATGCTTGAAAAACAGCAATGCAAAGACAGGTTTTCACTGAAGTCTCCTGTTCTGCCTAAAATCGGACCCCCCAAAAGGTTCCCTCGATGGGAAAATGCCATCAGCCAGTGAAGACTGACTCCTGTCACAGGACAGGAGACTAGAAGTTGACATCACAGCCAAACTTTGTTACAAACTATCTCCCCCACCCCATTCATCTTTCCTAAAAATCATGTACTCTCCTCTAAGGGGCCTACATATCCCATCCCCTTTCCCTAGGAAGAAGGTATTTAAATCTGGATTCTAAGCCACCTTAGGGAGTTATTCATTTTTCCCTGGGATCTCCCACATATACACGAGGAACACATGTTAATGAACTTTAGTTTTTCTCTTGGTAATTTGTCTTTCATTACAAGGGCCTCCGCTAAGAACTCAGAAGGGTAGAGGAAAACTATTTTTCCTCCTCCATAATTCTATCTCGGGAAATCAAGTCCCGGGCTGAACAGTGAGTTTGGCTCAAGTGCCAAGCAGTCCCTCCTGAGGGGAGGGAAGCTTCCAGGGGGAAATCAATGATACTGGCATCAAAGTAAGACAGAGGGCACACGCATGGTTGCTGGTGGGAGTTTAAAGTGGTTCAACACTTTTGGAGGATGACTTGGCAAAATCAATAGAAACGTTCAAGGTACATCCAAGAGTCTTCTTCTAGGAATCTCATCTGCTGAGATAAAGCACGAGTGCCTAAGCCCTGGTCAGAACCCAGGATGCTACTGCGGGCTCCCCTTCCATGATAGGAAAACCTGCTAACAACCTGCATTTTTAGGCAAGGTGGCAACTATACTAATAAAAAGGTAATATGCTAATCAGATTGAACCTCTTCCAGACGACCGTCTGGATGTCCTTCTGAACAAAGCCATGGTGGCAGGGCTGAGGCAGAGGCGGTTAGAGGCAATCACACAGGCAGGGCAGAGCAGTTAGGAGGATCAGGACGGCAGTGGAGAGCAGTTAAGGGTATCAGATCATCAGGGGAGAGCAGTTAGAGGGGTCAGGCCAGCAGGGGAGAGCAGTTAGGGGGATCAGGCCAGCGGGCAGGTGAGCAGTTAGGTGCCAGCAGCCCCGAGGAGTCCCAGATTGGAGAGGGTGCAGTCCAGGCTGAGGGACCCCCTGCTCCCGTGCACGACTTTCGTGCACTAGGCCTCTAGTAACTGTATAACCATACAGAAAAAAAAGATAAAATTGCATCCATTGCCTCATGCCATTCAAATTGCAAGCAGAATAGAAGTTTAAATGTAAATAAAAAGGCATATAAATAAAAGGAAAAACCATGGGTAACTTATTTGTAACCTGGGGGTAAAGAAAATATTTCTAAGATTTGAAATAGAGTAAGGAAAAGGATGAATAAGTGATTAAAAAAAAAATATCACAGATAATGTGGGACAAAAGAAACCTTTCAAAAATTAAAACAACAGTGTCAAATTAGGGTCAGTAATATTTTTCAGCTTACAACAAAGGGGGTAAATATTCCTGTTATACACAGAAAACTTAAAAGTACAGAGAGTAATAATAGCAACTTGATAGAAAATGGAGCAAGAGGTGAAAATAAATATTCAGAGAAAAACGAATTTAAATGTACCTTGAATATATCAAAAGACATTAATATACACTCAGAAAAATAAATCAAAACAAAAAATAAAAATCACTAAAAATATTAATTAAATTACACCTCTATTTCTGAGGTGAGATACTATTTGACACCTCCAGGTTTGGCAAATTCCAAATGTTTGCCAGCATAATCTGTTAGTAAAGGTATGAGGGAAGCAGGCCTTCTCCTGCATGGATGGTGAGAATGGAAAAACAGTCCAAACCCTACAGAAGAGAATTCAGCACTGTGCTGCTAACATATATATGCATTTTCTCATTCGCGGAGAAAAAGGAACACTCGTGCACTGCTGGTAGCAATGCAGACTAGTGCTGCCACTATGGAAGACAGTATGGAGTTTCCTCAAAAAGTTAAAAATGGAACTCCCATTTGACTCATTTATCCCACTGCTAGGAATATATCCTGAGAAACCAGAAACACCAATCAGAAAGGATATATGCACCCCTATGTTTATAACAGCACAATTCACCATAGCTAAGAATTGAAAACAGCCTAAGTGCCCATTGACGGATGAATAGATTAGAAAACTGTGGTACATATACACAATGGAATACTATGCTGCTGTAAAAAAGAAGGAATTCTTACCATTTGCAACATCATGGATGGAACTGGAGAGCATTATGCTAAGTGAAATAAGCCAGTCAGTGAAAGAAAAATACCACATGATCTCACTCATTTATGGATAATAAAGACCATTATAAACTGATGAACAAAAATAGATACAGAGGCAGAGCAGAGTTAAACAGACGTCAAACTGCAGCAGGAAGGTTGGGGATGGTTGGGGTTGGTAAGAGATCAACCAAAGGACTTGTGTGCATTCATATAAGCATAACCAATGGACATAAGACAGTGGGAGGTAGGGTAGGCTGGGGGAAGGTCAGGGGGAAAAAAGGAGACAAATGTACTACTCTTTGTAATAATTTAAGCAATTAAAAAAAAAACAGACAAAAAATAATAAAGTAAAAACTGGAAGCATGAACAGATTGTCGAACCTCAAAGGGAAGGCAGGGGAGGATGGGTGGGAAGAGATCAACCAATGAACCTGAATACATATGTGCATAACCTGTGGACACTGACAATGGGGTGGTGAGGGCCTGGGGGTGGGGGTCAAAGCGGGCTGAAGAGGTTAATGGGCAAAAAGGAGGACCTATGTAATACTTCAACAATAAAGATTTAAAAGAGAAATAATTGTGCAGGAATGCAAGTTTTTTTTAAAAAAAGTAAAACTGCATTTGGGGCCTTCAGAGTCACAGCCTAAAGTAGAAACAGTGCACAATGTCAGAGGAATGAGGAAAGAGGAGATGCTCAGAGAAAGGAAGGGGAACTCTTAGAAACAGAGGGGAGGACTGTGAAGTCTTCCAGGCTGTGTAATGATAGTTTGGACCAATTTCACCAAGTCATCAAGGAGTAGGGGACACTCAACTAACATGCAACTGACAAATTATATATTGTGGGCCTTGGACATATCGGATATTGGGGTGTAATTCAATAAGTAAACTATATTATAAATCCCAGATATCTATACTTATATATGATACATACTTCTTACATATGTTCTTCCATTTATAAGTTACCATATTCAAGTTGCTAGTATTTTGTTGAGGACTATTATGTCTATATTCATAAAGGATATTGATTGAAGTTTTCTTTTCCAGTAATATCTTCGATGGATACTGACCTCATGGAATGAATGGTGAAGTACTTCTATCTTTCTTATTTTTTTTAAAGTGTTTACAATGTATTGGTGTTAATTCCTTAAATTTTTAGTGGAATTCACCAGTGAAGCCATCTGGTACTGGACTTTTACTTTGATGGTAATATTTTATTTTAATTACTAATGTACCTGCTTGTTATATGTATATTCAGGTTTTATTTCTGTTTGAGTCACTTTTAGTAGTTAGTGTCCTTCTAGGAATCGAATGTACAGCACAAAAAGCAAAGGAAGAAAAGACAATTTGGCTTTTTGTGCAGTTGGCTCACAGCCTCCAGCGACAACACTGTCAGAACCCACCTTAGCTTTTGAGCCAAAGCCATGCCCTCCCCAGGCCCCGCTCAGCAGAACTCCCAGTGTCTGCCCCAGCGGGACGTGGCTATGGGTCAGTCTTTGCCCCCAGAACTCTCTGCTGAGTTGGCATAGGCTTAGTCAGACCTGAAGATCTCTGTCTAACCAGCCCCCTCTTCTCTTTCCCTTTCAAATGTATGATCTGTAGGTAAGTCTGAGGCTTCCTCTGCCAGGTGGAGCCGTGGCACCTACTGACCAAATACCTGAGGGCCAAGCACAGGCACAGCAGGGCCTGGGACTGCTGGGCCGGCTGCAGAGTGGATGGTGTGTGGCCCCGCTGCTGGAGGCCCTGGTCCTGCTCTGCCTGCTGCTCCCAGGCTCAGGCCCCACAGTGCAGGTCTACAAGGCAGGTAACCTGGCAGGAAAGGAATCGTGCAGCTAAGCAGAAATAAAACCTCATTCGTTAAGGGATCCTGTAGCTTCAGACACAGTTTCAATGACATAGAAAACTGAACACTATCAACTTTGTAAAGACCCAAAGTTCACTTTTTTAAGTTTTTAATTCTCATGTTTGACACTAGAGGTACACAGTTTTAAAATAAATTTGTCTAATTATAAAATATGCTTAAAACCTTTTAGTATTGTCCATGCATCTTTCCTCTCTTGAAAAATAGTGAAATGGCTGGTAGTTTTAAGTAGAAAGTGAATTCATCACAAAGGGAAAATAACCATTTTTATTTTGAGCTTTTTAAAAAAATTTGGACATTGTCTTAGTCCATTAGGGCTTCTAAAAAATATTAATATCACAGGCAAAGAGGCTTAAAAGGAACAGAAATGTGTCTTTCACCCTCTGGAGGTTAAAAGCTCAGGATAAGGTTGCCTCATAGGTTCTGGTGAGGGATCTCCTGGGGTTGCAGACTGACAACTTCCATTTGTGTCCTCAGTAGAAGGGATGAGCCAGCTCTCTGGGGCCTCTTTACAAGGGCACGGATCTCAGTAACGAAGAACCTCCCAATGGTATCCTCCTAATAACATCCTCTGGGCATTAGGTTTTTTATTTATTTTTTAATAAAAAATCTTTATTTTTAAGAGTATTACAGATGTTCCCCTTCCTTCCCTCACTGTCCCCTTCTACCTGGTTCCCACCCCATCCGAGGCCTTCATCACCCCATCATCTGTGTCCATAAGAATGCATATCTACACTAATAAAAGAGAAATATGCAAATTGGCTTCACTCTGCTACCCTTCCAATTGGATAATCAGGGCGATATGCAAATTAACTGCCAGCCGAGATGGCGGCCAGCAGCCAGGCAGGTTGAAGTGAACATGAGGCTTGCTTGCTTCAGTGACGGAGGACTCCCAACGTTCCCCGCCTGCCGGTGCCGGCCTCTGAGCATGCAGTTTGAAACATTGTTACAAATATAGAAGCTAAACAAAACCCCAGAAACCTGCTTTCAGCCAGCCTGGATCTCAGAGCTAGAGTTGAAACAGTGTTTCGATTATAGAACCCAAACAAACCAGATACCTGCTTTCAGCAGCCGAGGCCTAAGAGCTGGAGCCAAGCCTCAGAGCTAAAGCTGGCCCAGAATAAAAAAGAAAAAGAAAAAAAGGAACAGTTGGGAGCTTCAGTCACCCGCCAGCCTGAAAACAGCCCTCAGCCCCTCACCCAGGCTGGACAGGCACCCAAGCGGGACCCCTACCATGATCCAGGACACCCTTCAGGGCAAACCAGCCGGCCCCCACCCGTGCACCAGGCCTCTATCCTATATAGTAAAAGGGTAATATGCCTCCCAGCACCGGGATCAGCGGAGCCAAGAGGCCTCCCGGCACCGGGATCAGTGTGACAGGGGGCAGCGCCCAAACCCCCTGATCGTCCTGCAGCTCTGTGTGTGACAGGGGGCGGGGCCACAACCTCCCTATCCGCCCTGCTCTGTTTGTGACAGGGGAAGGCACCCCAACCCCCTGATCAGCCCTGCTCTGTGCCTGATAGGGGGGAGCTCCCCAACCCCCTCATCGCCCTGCGGCTCTGTGTGTGACAGGGTGCGGCACCCCAACCCCCTGATCAGCCCTGCTCTGTGTGTGACAGGGTGCGGCGCCTCAAGCCCCCCCACCCCCCACGTGCCCTGCTCTGTGTATGATGGGGTAGAGCCATAACCTCCCCATCGGTCCTGCCCTGAGTGTGACAGTGGCGGCGCCCCAACCCCCTGATCGGCCCTGCTCTGTGGGTGATAGAGGGTGGCGCCCCAATCGCCCCTCACGGGCCCTGCTCTGTGCCAGGGTAGAGCCATAACCTTCCCATCGGCCCTACCCTGAGTGTGACAGGGTGAGGCACCCCAACCACCTGATCCGCCCTGCTCTGTGTGTGATAGGGGGCGGTGCCCCAACTCCCCTATCGGCACTGCTCTGTGCGTGACAGGGGGGAGCTCCCCAACCCCCTGATAGGCCCTGCTCTGTGCGTGACAGGGTATGGAGCCCCAACCCCCCTGATGGGCCCTGCTCTCTGAGTGACAGGGGGCAGCGCCCCAACCCCGATTGACCCTGCTCTGTGCCTGACAGGGGGTGGCGCCACAACCTCCCCATCGACCCTGCCTTGAGTGTGACAGGGGGCAGTGCCCTAACCCCCCAATCGGCCCTACCCTGAGCGTGACTGAGGGTGGCATCGCAACCTCCCGATCCGCCCTGCTCTGTGCATGACAGGGGGCGGTGCCCCAACTCCCCAATCGGCCCTGCTCTGAGCCCGAACAGGGGCTGCACTAGGGATTGGGCCTGCCCTCTGCCACCCGGGAGCGGGCCTAAGCCAGCAGGTCGTTATCTCCCAAGGGGTCCCAGACTGTGAGAGGGCACAGGCCGGGCTGAGGGACTCCCCCTCCCCACTGAATGCACAAATTTTTGTGCACCGGGCCTCTAGTATGTGTATAAGATCTGTGGTTAATCTCTTCCAGCCCCCTACTCCCCTTAACTCTGAGATTCCTCACTCTGTTCCATGCCTCTGGTTCTATTTTATGCATCAGTTTATTTTGTTCATTAGATTTATGGTTTGTTTATTATGACTTATAGATTCAATTATTGATAGATATGTATTTATTGCCATTTTATTGCTCATATTTTTTTATCTCTTTTTCTTCTACTTTTTCTTTCTTTTCTTAAAGAATACCCTTCAATATTTCATGAAATACTGGTTTGATGAACTCCTTTAGCTTTTTCTTGTCTCTGAGGCTCTTTATCTGTCCTTCAATTCTAAATGAGAGCTTTGCTGGGTAGACTAATCGTGGTTGCAGGTCCTTGCTATTCATCACTTTGAGTATTTCTTGCCATTCCCTTCTGGCCTGCAAAGTTTCTGTTGAGAAATCAGCTGACAGCTATATGGGGTGCTCCCTTGTAGGTAACTAATTGTTTTTCTCTTGCTGCTTTTAAGATTCTCTTTGTCTTTCGCTCTTGGCATTTTAATTATGATGTCTTGGTGTGGGCCTCTTTGGGTTCTTCTTGTTTAGAACTCTCTGCATTTCCTGGACTTATAAGTCTATTTCTTTCACCAGGTAGGGGAAGTTTTCTGTCATTATTTCTTCAAATAGGTTTTCAATATCTTGCTCTCTCTCGCTCTCTTCTCCTTCTGGCACCCCCATAATGGGAATGTAGGTACACTTGAAGTTGTCCCAGAGGCTCCTTACACTTTCTTCATATTTTTGGATTCTTCTTTTTGCTCTTCTTATTGGGTGCATTTTTCTTCTTTATATTCCAAATCATTGATTTGATTCTAAGAATCTTCTACTCTACTAATGAATCCCTGTAAATAATTCTTTATTTCAGTTAGTATATGCTTAATTTCTGACTGGTCATTTTCATATCTTTGATATTCTCACTAACATCCTTAAAAGTTCACTATGTCCCTTGGAACTCTCATCAATTTCTTTGAAGTTCTCATAAAGTTCCTTGAAACTCTTATTAAGATCCTTGAGTAATCTCATAAACATTGTTTTCAACTAGTTTGCTTGCTTCCATTTCTTTTTTTTTCTTTTTTCTTTTTTTAAACATGTTTGTCTCCACATTTTGGCTGCTTCCTTGTATTTGTTTTTATATATTAGGTAGAGCTGTTATGTCTTCTGGGATTGCCCTATGTATTAGGTGTCCTGTAGGCCCAGTAGCACAGTCTCCCAGGTTACCTGAGCTGGGCACTCTAGGTGTGCCCCTATGTGGACTGTGCGCACAGTCTTGCAATAGTTGAACCTTGATTGCTGTTGGCATCACTGGGTGGAATTGAACTCCAGGCCAATTTGCTGTGAGGACCTGCTACAATGACAGTGGAAGAGATGCTGTTCAGGAGACATCCCTAAGGAGCAGGACCTGCTTCAGTGGGGCTTTGGTGCTCACTGAGTCTGCCCCTTGAGTGTGTCACTTGTGGATGCATAGAGTTGTAGCCTGGTATGTCTGAAGCTCTCCACCAGGTGCATTGGCTTTGATTCCTCCCAGGAGGCGCACAGTCAGCCACAGCCTGGGGCCACCCAGCAGCAGCTACAGAGAGATCTGCTGATGGCTGCTACTTGTAATGGGCTAGGAAATGCCCAGGCAAGGGCCAGCTGTGAAGCAAGGCAAACCGGTGCTAGTGCCAGGTCTTGGGCCTTTTACTGATAGGTTGCTGCTTGTATAACAAACTTTAGCAAAGTCTGAAGCCTGTGACAAGACAGGCCATTCATATGGAAAAGTTGCTGCAAACAGCTTGGGTGAGGCTATAAATTAGATAGGGCGGGGTCTCGAGGAATCACCAGGGTGGATGGAACGGTATGGGTCACACTGATGGAAACTCAGATATGGCTATCAGTCAGCTCTGTGATGGGGTGGTCCAAACACAGGAACACCTGGGACTCCAGCAGCCTACATATCACTCAGACACAATCCCTGCTAGTTTTTACAGCCCGAAGTTAAGGGAAGTTCTCCTTCCAGCTCTGAAACACTGGGATGTAGGTCTGGTATTCAGCTGGGACCCTGTGTTTCTCACTGGAAGACTTGGACATAACACCCCTGATGAAAAAATGCTGCACATGGGTATCGGACCAGCCCATTCTGCACTCCACTAGTTGTAGGACTTCCATTCAGGCAGATTTCAGACAGTTCTGAATGATGTATGTTCTGTATTTTAGCTGTAATTTGGATGTTTTGTGGGAGATGGCAAGTACAGGAATTTACCTACACCACAATCATGGGTGTTAGGTTTTCAATGTTTGAATTTTGGATAGACACAGACAGACATTCAAATCACAGCAGACACTGACCCACATTAATACTTTTCTAGTTATCACAAAGGGTAGGTATTTCCTTTTGTGATCCTTGTAGATTTTTATCATCCATGAAAGAGATGTCAGGGTCATACATGTCATTGTTGACTTCTGATGCATCAGTTTATTTATTACTACAGTGACTTACTACAAAAGAGATAAATTAAACAATATTGAAAGTAGCACAGTTTTCAATGTTCTGGCATTCATTATTGTTTATGTCTTTCCAAAATGAAATAGAATTTGGGGAAAATCACATGTAAAGTCTTCTGTCTGGGTTCTTATTCAAAAAAAGAAAAAGAGCTCCTCTCTGCTCTTGGAGAAGTGAGGGAGTGGCTGGAGCTTTGGAAGAAGCTGCAGAGCACCAAGGTGAGGCTAGTGGCTGTACCATCAGGTTTGACAGGGGATGGGCCAGCACACAAACATTTTTCAAGGCCACACTATTGGAAAACCGGATGACATCCTTGAGTTGTGTTAGCAATAATACACACATGATACATACATACATATATAAGTACATAAATAAATGTTTTTTATTTCTATTTCTAAATGTGACAGAACACATTAAAGAAAGCCATCGTCTCTATACCAGCCATTCAGAGCATGGGACTATGTGCTTAGCTTTGAGGTCAATAGGGGTTAAGGGCCCAGGGAGGCTCTTGGTGGGCTGCTGGGTTAGAGTGAGCTGCAGTGAGTTAGGATCTGTGAAGAATGACTAGAAAAATGTCCATTGTTAATTCCAATTTTTAGCATCCTCAGCAGCCATGTTGGGTCCACACAGGTGCTCAGCCTGGAAGGGGTTCTCTGGAGGTCCTGAGAGGCCAGGTAAAAGCTGGCATTGTGGTGGGGGGACAGATGATTCTTAATATTATCTGATGAAAAACACTTCATGAGGTCTGAGAGATAATCATCATGAATTTCCTCTGATTTGAAGAGACAAATAACCTACTGTGAGTTGAGTGATTTCTTAAGAAAAAAAAAAAGATGACAAAATCAGAGCTGGAATTTATTTTTCTTAATAGCCCCTTTGGGCATTTTCACCAAGCTAAGCTTTCCATCCAATGTAAACTGTTTCTTTATTCATCTGTCTATCCATTTTACTCTACATATATGTCCTCAACTGTCATAACAACTCTTTGAGAATATGGTGATATCACTCTCCTAAGACAAAATAAACTACTTTGATCAGTTCCAAAATGAAATGACATAGTTTAAAATATCTTATATTTTTTAAATTAAGACACTTTCTGATGAAGTCTTTGAGAGTATAATGCCATGAACAAGGTCATGTTGAATTAACTGAATTCCAAGAGCATTTTGAATTACACCTTGAAATGTCCCTGCTTGAGCCTCACATTGATTGACTAAGATACTATGTTAGGTCTGAAAAATGTACAGGTCTCAGAGATGAAGTTCTATTTTGAAAATACATATTTATAAAATAAGATTTTTTAAATCCAAATAATCAGAGGCTGCAAGACTAATTTACCAAAACTTTAGCTCTGGAGAGTTCATGTCTTTTCAGCACACTTGATAATACAAAGATGACTATGGTACCTGTCTCTTCAAATTGTTGAGTTATTCAATATTTTGGTGTTCAACCATTTACAGAATATTCTCAGAGAGCTTCATGATAGGATGGCAATTGCACAAAGAATGGCATCAAATACCCGGTAGTTTGTCAGTTGTCTGGGAAGGAGAGTCAAATCTGGGTGCTTGATTATTATTCCTGTGAAAATATCATAATGATGATGGCAGGTGTTTACATAAAATGCAAAGAGAGGGACTAAATGTCGTATGACATCTCCAATCTGATTCTCACACTGTGCTCTCAATAATTTGAAGCATATATGCTTAGAGAGGTTTAATAGTTTCTCCTCATGGTCAAGAGCATTTCTTCAGTGATTTTCTTTTTCAGAAACTTTGCTTCTGACCTTTTTGCCTTTGTCCCCTTTAGAAAACACAGTGCCTGACATGTAAAATAGGATCAACAAATGTGTGGAAATGAATGATGACATTGACCTACCCATACCCCTCTATATACAAGATTCCTAATTATGGATTTCTGACCATTGCAGGAACATTCTAGCATCAGTGTCTTCTTATTATAAAATAGCTGCAATCCACCACTCTATCTAGTAAAGTGTTATTTTAGGCTGTGTCTTAAAGTACTTTCCCCCTTGACTTCAAGGTTAGGCCCTATGACCTCACTTATTTAAATTGGATGCTATGACAAAATAAATCAATTTTATGTTTAATGAGTATAAAACAGCACCACCACCTATAAGAACCTCCTTGATTTGCACACATACCAAATAAAACTATTAGAATTGACCAACACAATGTGGGGGCCTAAGCCCATATTGTGTTCCTCATCTTGCTTTGCAATGTAATTGTTCTATGTTCACTGCTCCAGCCTTAAATGTGCAGCCAGTTGACAAGTGGAGAAACTATAGACCTGCCACCACAATAAACTGACACATAATGCTCCACTGCCTCTAAGTTCCACAGGGCTGGTCTGTCAGATGGTAGAGAAGGGGCAGCCAGCACCCACAGCTGGGGAGCCCATCAAAGTCATGTCCTTTGAGTTTGTCTGCCAGGCCTTCTGTGGACCAGCAGTGCCTATCTATACCGAGTGAGCAGGAACATTCTAGAAGCAGAGCCTGGAGAAGGGTCCTGGGGAGTAGAGCTAGGGAAGTGCTTCTGGAATGGGTGCTGAGGGGGGTGGCTGTTGTCATAGGAACTTTCTTGTGACACAGAGGCTGTTTCTAAATCTGGGGGGCCCATTACTACCTGCATAGCCTCTTCCCCTAAATATTGCTTATTTTAACAAGTCATACAAAGGAAATGGGAGGGGGCATGGCAGCCAGCAGGCTCTTACAGGGAGCTTCCCTTTAATGGGACACAGTGCACCACCCCCTGCTGATCTCTGGGTCCTGTTTGCAGCACTTTTGCTGCCCACCCCCAGGTATAACCCAATCTGCAGAAGGTGGTGCACGGGGCCCGCTTGGCACTCCCCTGTCTTTTTCCTTCTCAGCAGTCCCATGCCCTGGAACATTAGGCCTCCAGTGGGCTTCCTGTGTTCCAGCTGTACAGAAAGCTCATACTTCCAGAGGCCAGTGCATACCTTCCCAAGGCCACCCAACACCCACAGAACCACTACAGGTAAGAGGACACAGGCCTAGTTACAGCTGCTCATTGCTGGTGTGACCTCACATGGGTTACCCTACTTCTGGGCTCACCCATGGAGTAAAGGGGACTATGATGGTGGCGCTGGGGGCAACATCAGGTGTATAGTGAGGGGAACAGGTATAGGAAGCACTAGTCCTGAGCCCACAGCCCAGCACATTCCACAGTGCTCAGGGCTTTCCAGCTAATTGCCTACTGCTTAGCCCATTGGATCTTCTTGGAGTCTCACAGGTTTCATGCAGCTGCAGGAAAATTCTCATGTCACTTGATGGATGAGAAAACTGAGCCTCCCCAGGGGCCCAGCTGGAGAGAGGAGGGGAGATTCTCAGTTTGTCCATCTTAACTTCTTAACTTCGCCCCATTGCGCACCTGTTCCACAGGAGACCCCTGAGTACACATTGTCTCATGACCTTGTCCTTCCGGAAACTACTCCATTCTCCCCCAAATAGCCCACACCTTTCCTCTGACATGACAGAGGACTTGCTATGAGTCTGTATAGCAAACAGTCTCACGTTCAGGCACCAGCACAATCCCTCTGTCTGCTGAATCTTATGTGAGAGAAGTATCCAGAAATCACAATAACTAAACTACAAAACAAGGGACTGTAATGCCAGGAAATATGGGGACTGTGGCATTGAGTGAAGGAGCCACTTATGAGCAAGGCAGACAATAAATAGTTTGATTTTCCTAAAACAGCAGAGGGGAGCCTGCTTTCTCATGGTTTGATACAATAAGGTGTCATCATGATAAAATCAGGCTCATGTAAAATGAATTCTATTCATTTCCTTCAACCCCCTGCCTGAACTAGACCCTCCTATTGTCCTGCCAATGCTGTTACAACTTCAGCTTGCACACTGCCTGCCACTCTCTTGTGATACCTGGCCCCATTTTGGAGAAGAATAGTAGAATTTTCCTTTTAGAGAAATAATCTGCCTCCATTCTTGATCCTCCCATTTTGCCTACTCTGACACCTTTGCCTGCTCCGAGATTGACCTGCACCTGATTCCTGCAGGTCTGCCATGCTTTCCCCAGTCTTTTCCTAGGCTTTATTCAGTTCTGTTAATATTTTGTCTGTGACTCATTTTAGCATCTACATCGATAGTCTGTCACTCTCCCAGGATACTTTGTTAATTTCTACCTAAAAGCCCATTCCCCTGTGGACACACATCTCTCCTGCCTCCTGACACATTCAGAAGACGGTCCAGAACTACTACCCTGCATCTTTGCTAATGTAACGTGAGTTTGATTGACTTTCTGTGTCAGGCTCCATTTGGGTCACACTGATAATCAACTCAGTAAAACGCCAGATTGTTTTTACAATGAAATGCTCAAATTCAGAGCAACTCCTGCCCCCTGCAGTTTTCTCTTTGAATAATCTTTTCTTCTTTTTTTTTCTTTTTTTTTCTTTTTTAAATTAAATCTTTATTGTTCAGATTATTACATTTGTTCCTCTTTTTTCCCCCCATAACTCCCCTCCTCCCAGTTCCCGCCCCACCTGCCGCCCTCATTCCCCACCCACTGTCCTCATCCATAGGTGCACGATTTTTGTCCAGTCTCTTCCCGCATCTCCCACACCCCTTTCCCCCCCAAGAATAGTCAGTCCATTCCCTTTCTATGTCCCTGATTCTATTATGATCACCAGATTATTTATTCACTTGATTCTTAGATTCACTTGTTGATAGATGCATATTTGTTGTTCATAATTTGTATCTTTACCTTTTTCTTCTTCTTCCACTTCTTAAAGGATACCTTTCAGCATTTCATATAATACTGGTTTGGTGGTGATGAACTCCTTTAGCTTTTCCTTATCTGTGAAGCTCTTTATCTGACCTTCCGTTCTGAATGATAGCTTTGCTGGATAAAGTAATCTTGGTTGTAGGTTCTTGCTATTCATCACTTTGAATATTTCTTGCCACTCCCTCCTGGCCTGCAAAGTTTCTGTTGAGAAATCAGCTGACAGTCATATGGGTATTCCCTTGTAGGTAACTGGGTTTCTTTCTCTTGCTGCTTTTAAGATTCTCTCTTTGTCTTTTGCTCTTGGCATTTTAATTATGATGTGTCTTGGTGTGGTCCTCTTTGGATTCCTTTTGTTTGGGGTTCTCTGCACTTCCTGGACCTGTAAGTCTATTTCTTTCACCAGGTGGGGGAAGTTTTCTGTCATTATTTCTTCAAATAGGTTTTCAATATCTTGCTCTCTCTCATCTTCTGGCACCCCTATAATTCTGATGTTGGTATGCTTGAAGCTGTCCCAGAGGCTCCTTACACTATCTTCGTATTTTCAGATTCTTTTTTCATTTTGCTTTTCCAGTTGGGTGTTTTTTGCTTCTTCACGTTTCGAATCTTTGACTTGATTCTTGCGCTCCTCTGGTCTGCTGTTGGGCGTCTGTATAATATTCTTTATTTCAGTCAGTGTATGCTTAATTTCTAGTTGGTTCTTTATCACAACATCGAGGGTCTCATTAGATTTCTTGAGGATCTCACTACATTTATCGGCGGTCTCACCAGTCTTTTCGAGGGCCTTACTAAGTTTATCGGCAGCTTCTAGACAGTTCTTGAGAGACCTTAAAAGTGTGGTTTTGAGCTCTATATCTTCCATTTCTGACATTTGGGTCCGGTTTCTTTGTCTCCGCATTTTTTTATCTTTTCTTGGTGCACCCCCTAGTGGTCTTTGTGCGCGGTCTTGTTGTAATTAAGCCTTGATTGTTGTCGGCAATACCAGGGGTGATTTGACCTCCAGGCTAACTGGCTATGAGAGTCAGCTGTGTCTGCAGTGGGAGAGCTTCTGTGCTGGATCTCTAGGGCGGTGCTAATCTAGCATTTGCCTGAGCCTATCCGGCAAATGGCTCTGCGCAGGGCTTGGGCGGGGCGGGTCCCCGGGGATCTACAGGGCTGGAGGAGCAAGCAGTTATGGCTGCTCTCAGTTCAGTCCCTAGGTGCTCTGCCTCTCAGAGTCCCAGCAACCGCTGCAAACCTCGGAGAAAAAGCTGCCTTTGAGTTCCGACCAAAGCCAGACAGTGCTGCTTCTCCCGTTTGAGTTTGGGTCCCCAGAGACTCGCCCGGATCTGGAGCTCAGAGTCTGAAACTCCCTCCCAATTGAAAACAACAACCGCGCCCTCGCTGCCAGCCCGCTCCGCGCGCGCACTCCGCACCTGAGTATTTCACTTCAGCACTGCGCCTCCTCTGAGTCTGGGTATGATATTCTCTTTCCTCCTAGTTGTAGAATTTCCACTCAGCCAGCCTTCCTGTGGTTCTGGATGATGTCCATTCTGTCCTTTAGTTATATCTCTGAAGTGGTTGTTTGAGGCAGCAATTTCCGGTGTTAACCTATGCCGCCATCTTGGTTTCTCCCTGAATAATCTTTTCATGGAAAAACATGCACTCGGGATTTTACAGTACAACTGTCTGCGTTGGTTTCAGGGCAGGCTTCCAGCCTGTCTGTCAGTTGTGGCCCTGACCATGGGGAGGACACATATGTGCGGCCCAAAAGGCTGTGGATGTATTTAGAATAATCACCTTCCCTCCTGCAGAATCAAGAAGAATACACCTGCAAAAGGAGCTGCCTTTCGGTCTTAGCTTCACGGTAACTGTGTGACTTTGGGCGGGTCATTTGTTGCTCAGTTTTCGAATATTTTAATCAAAATTTCAAAACCTATCTTAATTTAGAAGAATTTAGAACACAAAGGGTCATCTAAAATAGAAAAGGTATCAGAGAATTGGAGAAGGTTCAGCAAGAGCCAGAGTATAATTTCCCAGAGTCCAGGACAGCGTATGGGAGAGGGTGATGAGGAAATGCTCTTCTCTAAGCTTAAGGCAAAAGAAGGGAGAGAAGGCAGAAGTGGGAGGAAAGGGAAAAAGAATGGAAGAAAAGAAGGGACAAAATGGCAGCGGAATAGAGGGATGTGTCCCCAGCCTTGTCCCAGAGCAGATAGAACAACTAAATCGAATAACATCCATCCCAAAATGGCAAAGTAGACACAGCTGGTGAGAAAATTCGCAGCCGGGAAGGGCAGAGGTCACCTGGAGAATGGTAAATTCAGGGATCTGGGCTGCGGAACCTCCAAGCCCAGAGGGTCGGGGAAAACCGCAGGGCACTGAGGCGCGTCCCTTGGGTCAGGCACAGCGTCGGACTGTGAAAAGGAGGTCCACAGTCATGACATACTGAGTCCAGAGGGGGCATTCAGAACGGCTGCCCAGATAGCGAGGAGCCGGGAAGAGAGGGGCTCGCAGAGGCGCAGCTCTTCCCCCTCTTTGTGGTCTTTGCTTTTCTTCACTGAACCTAGTTCATAGGACCTTTCGGATACGGACACTCACCCATGGCTGGGGTGCAGGAGGAAGTGCGGACTGGTGGAGTCTGGGGAGAGGCTGGGGTGAGAAGAGGGCCCAGGAGAGGTGGCCACCAGTCTGGCGCTGAGTCATACCTGATGCACAGAACCTGGGTAGCCATTTTCTCCTGAAGAGATAGTCCCTCCCTGCAGTCTCCAGGCAACCAATACAGCCACACCGAGACTACACCCTGAGTGATACAAAGAGGAAAAAAAATCTGAATAGTCCCCGAGAGTCCATAGGGACTGGCCTAAAGAGAGGCCTTCAGTCCCAGCAACGGGAAACTGAGAAGCCACAGACAGTACAGAAGAGTGGGATCTTAAACCAGCCAAAGGAACACTTCACTTTTTCATTTTTATTTTATTCTATTTTATTATTATTTTGTTATCTCTTTTTTCTTTTTTCTTTTCATTTTTTCACTTGTTTATTTTTCTTTTCTCATTATTTTCCATCATTCTAAATTATTTATTTTTATTTGTTTTATCCTATTTTTAATCAATTTAAAAAATTTTTAAATTATTACTATTTTCTTCTCTTTCTCTTTCTTCTTATCCACTCATCCACTTTCTACTTCCACTATACTGAACTGAGGTCTTCTCACATTCATCCAATTCTTAACCTTACTTTCTGTATATAAGATTCTGCCCCCACCCTCTTTACTGGGAATTTGGTGTTTATAGGTTTGCTTTACCTATTTGTTCTCTGGTGTTTTCTCCATATAGATCCGTTCCTATGGTGTGACATAACAAGATTTTTGCCATCATAACCCACCTACATAGGCACGTACATCACTCATATGGAGCACATACACAGCAGAACATAGTGAAGCAGAAAAAAAAATTTTTTAAGAAAGATAATGATTCCTGACCTTTACTTGTGGTAAATAAATAATAAAAAACATAAAGCACATATGTTTCAACATATGTACATACATTGAAATAATGGAACTTATTTTTTATAAATAAACTAGTGGCCCGGTGCATGAAATTCATGCGGGGGGGGATGTCCCTCAGCCCGGCCTGCACCCTCTCCAATCTGGGACCCCTGGAAGGATGTCCTACTGCTGGTTTACAGGGATTGGGCCTAAACTGGCAGTCAGATATCCCTCTCACAATCCAGGACTGCTGGCTCCTAACCACTTACCTGCCTGCCTGCCCAATTGCCCCTAACCACTCTGCCTGCCAGCAGCTCGCCCCCAACTGCTCCCCACCGCTGGACTGCTCACCCCCAAATGCCCCCCCGCCAGCCTGATCACCCCCAACTGACCCCTGCCGGCCTGCTCACCCCCAACTGCCCCCCCAACTGGCCTGATCACCCCCACCGCCCCCCCCCCACCAGCCTGATCACCCACAACTGCCATCCCATCCTGGCCTGATCACCCACAACTGCCCTCCCCTCTTGGCCTCTAAGCACCTCTACCTTGGCCCCGCCACCATGGCTTTGTCCAGAAGAAAGTCTGGAAGGTCTCCTGGAATGTCTCCCAGTCTAATTATCATATTACCCTTTTATTAGCATAGAGGCCTGGTGCACGGGTAGGGGCCGGCTGGTTTCCCTGAAGGGTGTCTCGGATCAGGGTGGGGTTCCCTTGGGGCATGGGGTAGCTGGGGCGAGGGGCCTGTGGTGGTTTTCAGGCCAGCCACACCACCATGGAGTGAGGGTACCTGCTGGGGGGGCGTGGCCAGCCTGGGTGAGGGGCTAATGGCTGTTTGCAGGCAGGCCATGCCCCCCAGCGGGAACCCTCACCCCATGGGGGCATGGACAACTTGGGTGAGGGGCTTAGGGCTGTTTTCAGGCTGGCCAGAGCCCCTTCAGGGTGGGGAGTCCCACTGGGCTGCCTGGCCAGCCTGGGTGAGGGGCTGAGGGCCATTTTCAGGCTGGCCATGACCCCCGGCAACCCAGGCTCCCAGCCACTCCTTCAGCAGCAGCCAGGGTGGGCAGGAAGCTTGGCTTCCTCCATTGCCAAGGGAAACCCAAGCCTCCAGCTCCATGGATGCCGCCATCTTTGTTGGATTAATTTGCATACTCGCCCTGATTGGCTGGTGGGCATAGCAGAGGATGGTCAATTTGCATGTTTCCCTTTTATTAGTGTAGATGGGAGATGGCAATGTAACCACAAAACGACGTACGTCAAGTCCGATGTAACCCGAGGTCTGCCTATATGTGTTTGTGTGTGTGTGTATATATTATAGGCTTTTATTATATATCTACACTAATAAAAGAGAAACATGGTAACTGGTGTACAACCGCTACCCTTTTCATTGGCTAATCAGCAAGGTATGCAAATTAACTGTCAGCCAAGATGGCGGCCGGCAGCCAGGCAGCTTGAAACTAACATGAGGCTTGCTTGCTTCAGTGACAGAGGACTCCAACGTTCCCCACCTGTCGCTGCAGGCCTCTGAGCCTGTAGTTTAAGAAACTATGTAACAATACCACCGGACTTCAGCCAGCAGGATTGCAACATTGTAAGCAAAGGCCAGAAACCTACTTTCAGCCGTGGAGGCCTAAGAGCTGGAGCCAAGCCTCAAAGCTAAAGCTGGCCCAGAATAAAAAAAAAAGAAAAAAGAAAAAAAGAAGCAGGTGGGAGCTTCAGTCACCCCCAGCCTGAAAACAGCCCTCAGCCCCTCACCCAAACTGTCCAGGCACCCCAGTAGAGACCCCTACACTGAAGGGTGTGTGACCAGCTGCAAACAGCCATCATCCCCTCACCCAGGCTGGCCAGGCACCCCAGTGGGGACCCCCACGCTGATCCAGGACATCCTTCAGGGCAAACCAACCAGCCCCACCCATGCACCAGGCCTCTACCCTATATAGTAAAAGGGTAATATGCCTCCCAGCACCAGGATCAGCAGAGCTGAGAGGCCTCCCGGCACCGGGATCAGCGTGACAGGGGGCAGCACCCAAACCCCCTGATCGCCCTGCGGCTCTGTGTGTGACAGGGGGCGGGGCCACAACCTCCCTATCTGCCCTGCTCTGTTCGTGACAGGGGAAGGCACCCCAACCCCCTGATCAGCCCTGCTCTGTGCCTGATAGGGGGGAGCTCCCCAACCCCCCCCCCCCCACGGGCCCTGCTCTGTGTGTGACGGGGTAGAGCCATAACCTCCCCATCGGCCCTGCCCTGAGTGAGAGAGTGGCAGCGCCCCAATCCCCTGATGGGCCCTGCTCTGTGTGTGACAGGGGGCAGCACCCCAACCCCCTGATTGGCCCTGCTCTGTGTGTGACAGGGTACAGAGCCCCAACCCCCTGATGGGCCCTGCTCTGTGAGTGAGGGGGCAGTGCCCCAACCCCCAGATTGGCCCTGCCCTGTGCATGACAGGGGGTGGTGCCGCAACCTCCCCATCGACCCTGCCTTGAGTGTGACAGGGGGCGGTGCCCCAACCCCCCAATCGGCCCTACCCTGATCGTGACTGAGGGTGGCATCACAACCTCCCAATCTCCCTGCTCTGTGCATGACAGGGGGCAGTGCCAAACTCCCCAATCGGCCCTGCTCTGAGCCCGACCAGGGGCTGCACCTAGGGATCGGGCCTGCCCTCTGCCACCCGGGAGCAGGCCTAAGCCAGCAGGTCGTTATCTCCCGAGGGGTCCCAGACTGCGAGAGGGCACAAGCCGGGCTGAGGGACCCCCCCCCTCCTCCCCAAGTGCACAAATTTTTGTGCACCGGGCCTCTAGTCCTATATAATAAAAGCCTAATATGCTAAGTGTCCAGTCGTCCATTCATCCAATCAAAGCGTAAAATGCTAATGATATGCTAAGGCCACTCAATAGCTCTCTATGACATGCACTGACCACCAGGGGGCATACAGTCGACGAGTCAAACAGTTGCTATGACATGCACTGACCACAAGGGGGCAGAGAGTCGACCAGTTGACCAGTCGCTATTATGTGCACTGACCACCAGGGGGCAGATGCTCCAAACGGTAGGTTAGCTTGCTGCTGTGGTCCAGCTGATTAGGACTGAGTGGGACAGGCCAGACAAGTCCTGGAGCCCTCCCCAGTTGGCCAACCTCCCGCATCCCTCCCCAGCCCTGATCATGCACTGGTGGTGTCCCTCAGCCTAGCTTGCACCCTCTCACAATCCAGGCTGAGGGAGCCCCCCGCCCAGAGTGCATGAATTTCATGCATCAGGTCTCTAGTATATATATATTTTTTTCCTTTTTCTTTCTTCTGTTTCTTTTCTTTCATACCATTTTTTCTCTCTTTGATATCATTTGTGCTCTTTTCTCTCCCCTAATTCTCTTTTCTCTGGTGGTCACTTATATTAGGGTTATCAGTGTTATGAGTACATTTGTGTTTTGTTCTCCTTATGTCATGTCTTGTCGAGGTGAATTTTATCCTATTTGGCCAATGTTCTAGAGAACCAGACACCCGGAGAAGAGATTCCATCCACGAACGGATCAATAACACTCCAGACCCAACTACAGAGGCAGGAAGAAGGCAGCAGTGAGGGAGAGAGAGTGAGTGAATGAGGGAGCAAATGAAGAATGTCTGGTCATATGGTGTGTGTGTGTGTGTGTGTGTGTGTGTGTCACACTTAGATCCCGCAGGACCCTTGGGGGCAGGCTGAACAGGCTTACCTAACTAGCCAGCCTCTGCTATCATTGCAAACACTCCCAGAGGAGCCAGTTCTTCCTCAGAGGCCTCACCTTTTTGAAGGGGAGAGCTGCTGTGACTTGAAGCTAAGCCTCACCTCCACCAAGGGTGCCCTCAGATAACACCCGGGACTCTACAGCCACCCCCGCCGGGATCTGCTGCCTCAGCTGTGGTTCCACAATCACCGAGACTCCAGCCACCCCAGGTGCAGGCTCCTGTGAGTTCTGGAGAGCATTCCCTTCTCACTGGCCCAACACTTTAGCCCAGGGCATGGCAACCACACAAGCCACAGACACGTGAGCAGCCGCTCCTGTCTGAGGAAAAGCAACCCCAAGAGCAGCCCACCCCAGGCCAAGAAGTGGCAGCCTCACATGCCCTGCCCCTGTTCAAGGAGCAGCAGCAGTGTGAGCGACCCACCCCCCATCCGAGGAGCAGCAGCCGTGCAAGCAGCCTGCCCTCGTCAAAGGAGCAGCAGCCGTGTGCACAGCCCACCGCCATACGAGAAGCAGCAGCTGCTTGAGCAGCCTACCCCGGTCCAAGGAGCAGCCCAACCCCACTCAAGGAGCAATAGCCGCTTGCAGCCCAGACCCACCTGAGGAGCAGCAGCTGCATGAGCAGCTTGCCCCTATTTGAGGAGCAGCAGCTTTGCGAGCACCCCTCCCCACTATGAGGAGTACCAGCCTCGTGCGCAGCCCATCCCCATCCGAGGAACAGCAACCTTATGAGCAGCCCACCCCTGTCTGAGGAGCAACAGCTGTGCGAGCAGCCTGCCCCCATCCCAGGAGCAGCAGCCTCCCACCACCAACCAGAGGAACTGCTGCAAATAGCACCCACCAGAGAAGCTGCTGCCAACTAAGGAGCAGCCTATATTGTGACCACCTGAGAAGCAGCCGCCACCTGAGGAGGCATTGCCACCCAAGGAGCAGCCCCTGCATGACTCCACACCTAGGTCCTCAGGTGAGAGCAAAAATGGGTAGACAAAGAAACCCCCAAAGGAAAGAAAAGGAGAAATTGCCAGAAAGGCAGCTAAGTGAAATGGAGGCATGCAATATGTCAGAAAAGAATTCAGAATAAGGGTCATACAGTGCATAAACTGGATGGGTGAAAAAATCAACAAATTATGTAAAAATCAAGAAGAAATAAAGACTGATATAGCTGCAATAAAAAACACCATGGAAAGTTTCAACAGAAGACTAGGAGAAGCAAAGGATCAAATTAGCGAATTAGATGTCAGGGAAGCAAAACACACACAAATTGAACTTCAGTTGGAGAAAAAAATTAAAAGACTGGAAGAGAGTCCAAGGGAGCTTTGGGACAACATGAAATAAAGCAACATATGAATAAGAGGGGTGCCAGAACAACAGGAAGAGGAATAAGAATTAGAAAACCTATTTGAAGAACTAATATCATAAAACTTCCCTGATGTGGGGAAGAAAAAAGTCACACAAGCACAGAGAGTCCCAAACAAGATGAACTGAAAAGACCCACACCAAGACATGTCATAATTACTATGGTAAATGTTCAAGACAAAGAGAAAATCTTAAAGGCTACAAGAGAGAGACAGAAAGTTACATACAAGGGATCTCCCATTAGACTATCAAATGATTTCTCAACAGAAACACATCAGGCCAGAAAATAATGGAAGGAAATTTACAAAGTGATGCAAAGCAAGGGTCTTAATCCAAGAATACTCTGTCCAGCAAGGCTATCATTCAAAATTGAAGGGGAAATAAGGAGCTTCACAGACCAAACAAAAAAGGCTAAGGGAGTTTATCACTACCAAGCCAACAATGCAAGAAATGCTAAATGGACTGGTGTAAAAAGAAGAAATATAAAGGGAAGAAGGAACACAAGCACAAAAAATAAAAATGGCTACAAACAAGTACATATCAATAATAACTTTAAACATAAATGGACTAAATGCTCCAATCAAAAGACATCAAGTGTCAGAATGGATTAAAAAAACATGACCCATATATATACTGTCTACAAGAGACCCACCTCAGAAGAAGGGACTCACACAGACTGAAAGTGAAGGGATGGAAAAATATCTTTCAAAAAATTGAAATGAAAAAAAAAAAAAAAAGCTGGGGTAGCAATACTTACATCTGACAAAATAGACTTCAGAGTGAAGGCCATAACAAGAGATAAGGCCACTTCATAATACTAAAGGGATTGATACAACAAGAGGATATAACCCTGATAAACACATACGCTCCCAATGCAGGAGCACCCAAATACATAAAAAAAACTCCTAGAAGATAACAAGGGAGAGATCAATGACAACAACACAATCATAGTAGGGGACTTTAATATACCACTGACATCACTGGATAAATCCTGTAGACAAAAAAAAAAAATCAGTAAAGAAACAGCAGTCCTAAATGACTCACTAGACCAGATGGACTTAATTGACATCTTCAGAACATTTCACCCCAAATCCATGGAATATACCTTCTTCTCAAGTGCACATGGGACATTTCAAAGATAGACCACATATTGGGTCACAAGCAAAGTCTCTCCAAATTCAAGAAGATTGAAATCATACCAAGCATCTTCTCAGACCACGATGGCATAATATTAGAAATAAACTACAATAAAAACAACCTAAAATACTCAAACACTTGGAAGCTGAATAGCATGTTATTAAATATTGATTGGGTTACCAATGAGATCAAAGAAGAAATTAAAAACATCCTGGAAACTAATGACTATAAAAACACAACAATCCAAAACCTATGGGACACAATGAAAGCAGACCTGAGAGGGAAGATTATAGCTCTACAGGTCTACCTCAAAAAAAGAAAACAAACAAACAAACAAACAAAAAAAAACCAAGAAAAAATGGCAAGAAATAAATGACATAGAGACCAAAAAACAATACAAAAGATCAATGAGACCAAGAGCTGGTTCTTTGAAAGGATAAACAAGATTGATGAACCTCTATCCAGGCTTACCAAGAAGCAAAGAGAGAGGACCCAAATAAACAAAATCAGAAATGAAAGAGGCGAAATAACAACCGACCCTACAGAAATACAAAGGATTCTTAAAAAGTCTAAGAACAACTCTATTCCAACAAACTAGACAACCTGTAGGAAATGAACATATTCCTAGAAAAATACAACCTTCCAAAACTCAATCAGGAAGACTCAAAAAATCTGAGTAGGCTGATAACTATGGAAGAAATTGAAGCGGTCATCAAAAAGCTTCCAGCAAACAAAAGCCCGGGGCCAGGCAGCTTCACAAGGGAGTTTTACCAAACATTCAAGGAAGAACTAAAACCTATCTTCCTCAGACTATCCCAAAAAATTCAAGAGGAAAGAACACTTTCAAGGTTATTCTATGAAGCCAACATTACCCTAATACCAAAACCAGATAAAGACAACACAGTGAAAGAGAACTACAGGCCCTGTGATTGCCTAGGCCAGGAAAGTGAGTGACACAAGGGAATACACCCTTTGATTAAAATATTCTTCATCTTCTTTAGCAGTCAGAGGAATGGTGGCATGAGCGATTCCCTTGAAACATTAATAAGATGATCAACTATAACTCAACAAAGGAGTCCTTGCTCAATATAGAGGCACATCTGAGAGACCTGGG
This sequence comes from Myotis myotis, assembly GCF_014108235.1. Taxonomy (NCBI): domain Eukaryota; kingdom Metazoa; phylum Chordata; class Mammalia; order Chiroptera; family Vespertilionidae; genus Myotis; species Myotis myotis. Next base: position 35,005 of record NW_023416374.1, on the reverse strand, counting down.
CATTGAAGCACCTATGGGGGTGGGGAGGGGGGGGGGGGAGTGGCAAGGCTGGAGCGGGGCATGGGAAGAAAGGGGGAGGCAAGAAAAAAAGTAACCTTGGCTACTCTGCAGCCCTGCAGTGGGAGCCCATGGCCAGCTCAGCCTGGTGAGTGGAGTAAGCCAGTGGGAGCCAGCGGGTCCTTCCACTGGGTGTATAGAGAGTGCTGGTGGGCACTCCAGCAAGGTGAACACGGCAAACAGTGGCCGAGCCAGCTGAGAGACTGGGCCAAGGACACAGCGCAGGGGCTCTGCTGTGGCTGTCCACTGTTGGGTGGTAGGTGTTTCAGACAAAGAAATGGAGCCACACAGCCCTGCTGCCTCCTTGAACTCCCAAAACTCACCTCCTGTCCCTCTTGGTGTCAGGTTGAGGAGCACATTATCTGCAAACTGAGAGATAATGCAGCAGAGCCCCTGCTTCCCTCTGTGACTAATCCTCCTTTGAGGCACATGGGGAGGGGGAACCTGTGGAGGTCCAGGGTCACCATTATGGTGAGGGCAAAAAGAAACCCTACCCCAAGCAGTGTGGCTGTATGGTCTGATGGCAGCCAAGGAGGCCAAGGGTGGGAGGTCGCAGAGGTAAAAAATCTTGTGATCCAGTGTCATCTAGTGGAAAATAGTAGCAAGACCTCTTCAGAGAAAGCTGCTAGAGAAGGGCCAGTTATAAATAGATGCCTACACAGAGGAGACCAGCAAATGCCATGAATAACTATGGCAGTGAAGCAGCTCGAAAAGAAAATGAAAAATCTCCTAAAGCAAACTGGAACACATGGAAATATGTGATGTAAATTATGACACAGAATTCAAGACTGCAGTTACATAAAAATCCCATTGATTAGTGTAGTATTCACTTCTGATTGGTTATTTTTTATGGATTCTATGTCCTGTTTAAGTTGTTGAAGTTCTCACTAAGTTCCTTGAGCAATCTTATAAACATTTTTTGAACTCTATATTTGGTAAATTGTTTGTCTTCCTTTCATTTAGCTCTTTTTCCAGAGATTTCTCCTGCTATTTCATTTGGGGCATGTTTCTTTGTCTCCCTATTTGTATTGCTTCTTTCTATTTCTTTCTATGTATTAGATATATTTGCCATGTCTCCAGGTCTTGGTAGGTTTGTCTTATGTAGTGTCTTGTGGGACCCTATGCCACACTCTTCTTTGATCACCTAAGCTGGGTGCTCCGAGAACATCCCTTGTGTGGATTATGTGAGCCTTCCTGTTGTAATTGAGTCTCTATTGCTATTGGCTTGTTCGTGTGTGAAGAGGACCCTTAGCTTAGGCTGGCTGATTGTGAGGACTGGCTTTCACGGCAGTGTATGAGTTGCTGTGCAAGTGCTGACTACACAGAGCCTATTTTGCCTTTCACAGGGTTCTGTGCCTGCTGAGATCACTCTTTGGAATGTTGCTTGTTAAACTAATTGGATCCTGCTCTGATGTTTTCTGAAACTGGCAATTGGGTGTGTTGGTTTCAGAGACTTTGGGGAGGATCTCTGGTGCAGGTCAAAATCAGAAACTGACTATGATTCGCTTTGGGAAACTTGTTTAGATGTACAAGGCAATCCACTGTTTTTGGCTGTCTTTGCTGGGCCTGGGTTATGTGGGAAAGAGCAAGCTGTGTGTCAAGTTTTGCTTCCACAGGCACCAGGGGAAGGTGAGCTAAAGGCCCAAGGCCTCCAGCCTGCCTTCATGTGAGGCTCAGTCACTGAAAAAGCCTCTGGCAGTACTCAAGTTGCAAGGGGTACGTTCTCAGTGAGTCACCAGATAGGGGCAAGTAGTGTTCACCAGATTATTATAGGTTCAAACTTGATCCCAGTGTTGGGTTGAGGCAACTCAGCCGAATTCCAGGGTACCCCAAGTCTAGCTGACACCTAGAGTGCCCACAGACCTTCTGGTGGGTTGGGTCTTAGAGAGTTTTCAGGGAAAGGCCAGCAGAGTTTATCAGCCTCTGACAGACCAAGATTTGGCCATGTGAAGGGAGGTTCTGGTTGGATGTTCCACACAAAAATAACTCTTGTTCTTGAGCCACACAACTTGTCTGTTTCAGATTTTGCTGAATCCTCCTGGAGAGCCAAAGGATGGGGCTAGTGAATCTCCCATGAGGAGGAGGCCTGTCAGGCACACAGGAAGGTGGGGGAATGGCCCCTGCTCCAGAGCCACAAAGCTCAGTCACTGGTATCCCGAGTCCGCCTGACGCCTCCGTAGGGTGTGAGCTTTGCAGGGTGCAGCAACAGGAAATGTGGACGGTGGATTAATGCATCCCCCCAGGTAGATGCCATAAGGAGGGGAGTGCTCTACCCAAGAAAACTGGTGTCTGCGGTGTGTGAAAGGGACTCAGCACAGGGATCCTGGTGATTGTCCCCTCAGCTCTCTTCCTAGTGTCACAAGCCGGTCTCTCCTCACATGACTCTAGCTCACTCAGCCCTCCCTCCGTTGGAGACCAGGCTGGATGGCTGCAAATGTAATTCTGTGCACTGGCCCTTTAAGAGGAATCCTGTGCTTCTCTCTCTCCCTGACAGACTGAATCATCACCGGTTTTCATGGCCAGATGTTATGTGGGTGCCTTCCTGGGTCTGGTGCTCTGGGATAGGGGGCCCTGCGTAGGGTTGACCCATGATCCTGAAGCTGAGATATCACTCTATTATCTCAGCCACCACCTGTGGGAGTGGGACCAGCCCTTTTCATGTCTACACCCTTCCTACCAGTCTCAGTGTGGCTTCTGTGAATCCTTGGTTCTAAGACTTCCGTTCAGTTAGTCTTCAATTGGTTATTCTAGTTGATTGTTCTATATTTTAGTCATAATTCCAGTTTGCTCCTGGGAGGAGGTAAGTGTACCTTCCACCTACTTCGCTGCCTTCTTGGATCTCCAATACTCTGTATCTTACTTAAATCTTCTGGTTTCGCAGACTTTCTCTGACACCTGCTGGTCAAAGTGGGGAGATATGTAGTGTGCCTCCTCACTTCTGCCAGGTGGCAGGAAGATTCAGGCTCACCGCTCAGCTTCTGACACCAAGGCAGGGAAAGGGGTACTTCATTACTGTGGGCTCTACTGATACCATGGGGTGGGAGGACTTATTCCTGATTGATAGGTTGGGTGAGTAGGCTCCCCAAGTGGCCTCTACTGACACCACAGTGGGTGGGGTGCACCATCAGGCAGGAATAAAACTCCTTCTCTATCCCCACCCAAGCAGAGAATCCGAAGAAGCCTCATTACAGTCAAGCAAGGGTGGGTACCATGGTTTCTTTAATGGTATTTGGTTAGAGTAGAAGTTTTTTGCCTTTCTTGGTTGTCCTTTTCCTGGTCCTTTGGCTAAAGAGGGCAGGCTTTTCTTGTCTGTTCCCATTGGTGTTTCTGGGTAGCTTATTTTGCCAGCACCCAATCTGGGATAAAAGAGGCAAAAGAGCCGAAACCGGTTTGGCTCAGTGGACAGAGCGTCGGCCTGCGGACTGAAAGGTCCCAGGTTCGATTCCGGTCAAGGGCATGTACCTGGGTTTCAGGCACATCCCCAGTGGGGGATGTGCAGGAGGCGGCTGGTTGATGTTTCTCTCTCATCGATGTTTCTGACTCTCTATCTCTCTCTCTTCCTCTCTGTAAAAAATCAATAAAATATATTTAAAAAAAAAAAAAAGAGGCAAAAGAAAACCCAGGAAACTCACTGTGGTGTTATTACTTGCGTCCCAAGGTCCTTAGCCAATTTGCCTGCTACTCTTCATCTTTCAAATTTTTCTTATATTTTATACATCTTCAGGATTTTAGCTGTACTTAGTGGGAAAAAATATGAAATTTATGTACTCCATCATCCTGCCTACTTTGTTTTAAATAGTGAATTTTCTAAAATGTGGTCCTTGAAAATGGCTTATTTTGCACAGTTTGTAAAATGAAAGCATATTGTAAGTATTTTTAACACAGATGAACTTTCATAACATCCCTATTGAGCTCAGGCAAAACACTAAGGACATAGTGTGTAATAACTCCCCCCCTCCCCCACACCCCCTGCCCCTCAACTACAACACGAAGTAGCAGTATCAGTTAAGGAGTCATCAGATGTTTTACTCCTTAAGTCTGATATGATAGATATTTTAAATCAAGGCAAAATGAGAATAGAAGTTTTTTAAATCTCTAAATTTAATTTACACAAAATAATCTTTTGGCTAAACTTTTGCAATGATATATTATAGTTCTCTCTAGTGGTCTTTATTTGGGAAAATATGGAGTCCATTAGATAATAAATTTAATGTTAAGACTAAGACTAGGAATTAGTCTTGTCTTTTAGTCTAAAATACTAACTCTTGCACTCAACAAGAGCAACTGCATCACAAAGTCTTAATTCCAAATGTATGTGGAAAGGCAATGCTGTGGAAGTACCGTCAATAAAGCAGATGTTTCACAGTGGTTGTGATTAATTCATGTTCATGTTGCTATCAAGCTCTCGTAGACAACATTTACATTTGCAAGATGGTAGAATTTGAGAAATTTTCTTCAGTACGATGGCAAAGAAAGAAGCTAACTGGCCTATGTAAAAACCAATCAATAGGGATCACACACACTGGAATACAAGTGATAAAAAATGCATTAAATGTATTATACTAAAGAGATTATTTTCGGACAGAACCTGGCTAGAGAACCCAACCATGCTGATCAACTGAACGCAGTCTCCATGTCATTCCTTCTTCGCCGATTACGTCCACACCTTTGGGAACCCCTGGACCTGCCGGGGATGGACCCCAACAAAAGCCCTATCCGGTTTGGCTCAGTGGAGCGAGCATTGGCCCGAGGACTGAACGGTCCTGGATTTGATTCTGATCAAGGGTGCATACCTCGGTTGCAGGCTCGATCCCCCTGGTCCAGGAGGCAACCAATTGTTGTGTCTCTCTCACATTGATGTTTCTCTGTTTCTCCCCCTCACTTCCACTCTATTTAAAATCAATGGAAAATTATTCTCAGCTGAGGATTAACAAAAAACAAACAAAAAATAAAAACAAAGCCATAAAAAAAAGAGAGATTATTTTCTCCCAATTAAGGGGAATAGCCAAGTAATTTGGTACAGTTGACCCTTGAGCAATGTGGGAATTAGGGGCACTGGTTCCTTATGTAGTTGAAAATTCATATAACTTTTGACTCCCTGAAAATGTAACTAAAAGCCTATTGCTGATCAAAAGATTTAATGATAACAGTCTATTAACAAATATTTTGTATGCTATATGTATTATATACTGTATTCTAATAATAAAGGAAGCTAAAGAAAATATTAAGAAAATCATAATATATTTACAGTACTATACTGTATCTATCAATACTGTAAGTTTACTATAAGATACTTGCCTGTTTACTAGAGGCCTGGTGCACGAGTTCGTGCACAGGTGGGGTACCTAGCCCTGGCAGGCGATCAGGGTCGATCAGAGCCAGGCCAATCGGGGCCTGCCAGCCAGGGGGAGGGATGGGGCACGGCAGGTTGGCTGCCAGCTCCAAGGAGGGAGCTGGCCTTCGGCCCACCTGGGAAAGGGATCCACCACTGCCGGAAGCCGGTCCATCCTTGCTGCTTGACACAGTCGCTGCAGGATAGAAACATCTGCACAGCATATGTTTCAAGGGACCTGGCGTATATAGCATACTGTTCTTAATATGTTTGCTCCCCTTAGCGCTGTGTGTTTTAACCAAGGTCACCTCTCCGAGAAAGGTTGTTTCCCCAGGTAGGGATTTTTCCCTGAAGTTAGGGAGGGGATGAAACTCCTTAACTAAGTGCCAGGCGGGTAATTAATCACTTTAACTACAAACAATCATGCTTAAGCTACATGATCTTTACTCCCTGGAATGGAGATAAGAAACGCCCTAACCTTTGTAATAGAGATTGACAGGATTATAATCAATTGGTATAAATACAGATGTAACAAGACAATAAACAGCAGAACTTCGCTGGAGATCCAGACCAGAACTTGGCTGGAGATCCTGGCTAGAGATCCTGGCTAGGCTGCTGATCAACTGAACGCTGTCTCTGTGTCATTCCTTCTTCGCCGACTCCATCCACACCTTTGGGGACCCCTGGACCTGCTGGGGTTGGACCCCGGCACACCACCACCCAACCCCGGTTCCCCATCCCAGCCCAGGGCTGAAGGTGACGGTCACCAGCCAGCGCAGAAGCAACAGACGCCAGCTGCCAACACTGCTGGCCAGCTGTGGGAGGTTGGCTGAGGGAGCGCACTGACCACTACGGGGCAGCTCCTGTGTTGAGCGTCTACCCCCTGATGGTCAGTGCGCATCATAGCCACTGGTCGATGAGTCATTCTGGTCATTCAGTCCTAACGGTTGCTTAGGTTTTTATATATATAGACTAGTGGTCTGGTGCACGGATTCGTGCACATTGAAAGGAAATTAATTAGAAGAAATATTTTAGTATTGCTATTCGCCCTTTCTCTATAATAGAAGTGTCAACCAAATTCATGATCAACAATGACAGATGGAAATACATGTGTGCGATTGGCGCCAGCGAGAGCTTTATATGTATCGCACATGTAGTAGCCAACTTAGCCTTTTATAGATATAGAATAAACTTGCTTAATTAGACCTCCTTTCTGATGTAGCTAAACTTTTTCCAGCCCAGTGAAGCACCCCAACAGGTAATTGTCAGCAACACAGCAGTAAATATCAACACGAAGCAAATTATTATTGTAGATCACCCAGGGAGAACAAAGGGTAAAATACTTAACCGCAGCACTGTTTGACTATATTCTGTGCGTTGAGAAAATATCAACACGAAGCAATTATTGTAGATCACAAAGGGAGAACAAACTGTAAAATACTTAACTGCAGCAGTGTTTGACTATATTCCGTGCAGTGAGAAAACCTGAAGTCATTTTCAAGGCCCACCATTTCTTACTTCTTTTCAGTTCTGGCAAGTTTCTAAGCTTTCTAAATCTCCGTTTTCCGGCTAATGAAAATAGGATTCCACCAAGTCTCCTATCTAGCTACTCTAGGACTTCTATGAGGATCAAATGAGATGAGGCACACGAAAATGCTTCACAGACATTTGGTTACAGTGTGAAATGTTTCCACCTGGCTCTAAAGGAAGTCACGTTCCTGGGCTGAAGAAACTGCAAGGAGGCTAGTCGCTAGGGAGAGGAAGCCAGGTGTTGCCACGTGATGTCATTACCTGGATAGACACTTAGCATATTAGCTTTTATATATATATAATTTATTATTAATTGTATAATTACTAGGTGTACAAGTTAATAGGTTAATAGTGCGGATTTTTTTTCAATAGATGGAGTTACATATATGTTGATATATATGCGATTTGATATGTATGCTATTTTGTTGTATTGACAGCAAGCTTCAAAACTTCTTATGCCAAATTTGCTGAAGGTGTTAACATCATAGATATTTTAATGCTTAAAAATGTCAAATTTCGTGTCAAAAAAAGAGCAATTGCGGGAAGTTTTAATTCGTTATTTTAAAGAAAAAGTTATTGTATACTTCAGGAAGCTTATGGTGAACATGCTCCTTCTCAAGATACTTGTGAACGCTGGGTTAAACACTTTAAAAGTGATGATTTCAATGTGAAAGACAAAAAACGTCCAAGTCAACCAAAAAAGTTTGAAGACCAACAATTACAAGCATTATTGGATGAAGATGCATGTCAAACTCAAAAACAACTTGCAGAAAGATTAAACGCTGCTCAGTAAACAATTTCGATCATTTACAAACAATGGGAAAGATTTTAAAGGAAGGAAAATGGGTGCCAGCCACATCAACTGAACGAAAGACAAATAGAAAACCAAAAAGTCATCAGTAAAATGCTGCTTCAACGACATGAAAGAAAGTCCTTTTTGCATCGAATTATGACTGGCGATGAAAAGTGGATTTATTTTGAGAGCCCCAAACGCACAAAATCATGGATTGATCCAGGTTAAACATCAACATCGACTGCAAGACCAAATCGCTTCAGAAAGAAGACAATGGTCTGCATTTGGTGGGATCAGGAAAGAGTGGTGTATTATGAGCTTCTAAAACCAGGTGAAACCATTAATACTGATCGCTACCGACAACAAATAATCAATTTGAACCATGCTTTGATCGTGAAACGACCAGAATGTACCAGAAGACACGGCAAAGTAATTTTGCTTCATGATGATGCACCATCACACACTTCAAAACCAGTTAAAGACACATTAAAAGATCTTGCCTGGAAAGTATTAACCTACCCGCTATATTCACCAGACCTTTCTCCTTCAGATTACCACTTTTCCAATAGATGGCACACGCACTTTCTGAGCAGCACTTCAAAACATATGAAGAAGTGGAAAACTGGGTCTCTGAATGGTTTTCCTCAAAACAAAAGTTCTATTGGGACGGTACCCACAAATTACCTGAAAGATGAGGGAAATGTATAGCTAGCAATGAACATTACTTTGAATAAAGCACTTTGGATGTTTCTCTTGAAATTCTCATGTTTTCTTTGATTATAAAATCTACCATTATTAACTGGTACACCTAGTATTTATTTATTGGTTTTAAAATGATTTTATAACATATTTATTGAGATATAATTTACACACAATATAATTCACCCTTTTACTAGTAAAGTGTATAATTCAGTGGTTTTTTTAGTACAGAGTATAATACAACCAGCACCTGTAATTCCAGAACATTCCATCATTACAAGAGAAAACCCATAAGCAGTGACTCCCTTTACTGCTCCCCAAGCCCCTCAACTACTCACTCACTTTTGGTCTCTGTGGATTTGCCTGTTCTGGACATTTCACATGAATGGAATCACACACTGTGTGTCTTTTTCACCTGAGATGTCCTGATACCTTTTTAACTTATCACTTTAAAACCTCAAGGTCTATTAGAATAATACATGAAGGAGCATAAAGAAAGTTTTAGTGGCCTCTTACTCAGCAAAGGAGGCTAACCTTGAAGTAACACTATAACATAAAATAAAAATGGACATTGACTAAAATTCACAAAAGTAAATAGTAAAAGAAACCCCCATGTATCCATCAACCAGCTTCAACAATTACAATTTTGTCATCTAAATTCATGAACATTTGGAGTATTTTCAAGCAAATCCCAAGCACCAAAAATAAATTTATGGGGGCTGAGGAAGAGCAGGGGCTTGACTAGAAAAGAGTCCAAGAGAATTTTCTGGAACAATGGGTGAAATAATTGCTATCTTTATAAATCTATGGATTATATGGGTGCAAGCATTTATGGAAATACAGTTGTACACTTTAAGACTGGTGTATTTAAATTTTATGTTTAAAATGCGAAAATATATTGAACTCTAGTTAGTAGGGTTTCTTGCTTTTACAGTTCAAAATTCTAGAGCTAGAAGATTTCTCTCTGTTGAGAAGGGAGTCACTACTGTAGAGAGAAAGTGTGTGTGTGTGTATATGCACTAACACTAGACTACTGAATGTAGTTTAAGACTTCTGGGGTTTCTCTTTGCTACGAGAATATATCCCACCAAGGATGTTGAGTCAGAACTGTTTTAAAGTCACTTGAAATATTTATTCTCTATATGGTTTGTTTATTTCAATATTTTAAACATTTTTCTTTGTAATTTAATTTCTCAAAATTAAACACATGATTTCAAAGTCAAAACTAAAAAAGAAGGTACATTAGGGGATTATAGCTTCCATCCTGTTTCCTATCTACATCTCCTTGCTGTTTGTTTGCTTTCCTTAACTACTTTTATTTATTTCAGTTACTCTTCCATTGTTTCTTTTTCAAAGTGAAACCAGACACAATGGGTCCCAGGCCCCTGTCACTACTTGAGCCAAATTAGGCAGGGACTCAGACACATACGGGGAGAAACTGGATTGTCTGGCATCAGGGCAGGAACTCGGAGATGGCTTTCTCCCAGACGGGTAGCCGGCGGGGGCATAGGGGTCATTATTCCTGCTGGGACCTTTCCTGCTGCAGGGCTGACTGGCAGCCATATCTGAATCTCCATCAGCCTGCTTGCTTCACCCTGGGGATTCCGAGACCCCCACCCCATCCAATTTTCAGCCCCTTCCAAGCTCTTTGCAGCAGTTTTTCCATATGCATGGCCTGTCCTGCCTCAGGCTTCAGACTTTGCTAAAATAAACAAGCTGCAGCATGCCCCAAACCTATCAGTAAAAGGGCCCCTGACCCAGTACTAACACCAACCTGTCTTGCTTCACAGCTGGGCCTTGCCTGGGAACTTCCAATCTCAATACAAATAGCTGGCATCTGTAGATCTCTCAGTAGCTCCTGCCAGGTGGCCTCAGGTAGTGGCTGACTTTGCACCTCCTTGGAGGCCCTAGAGCCAGTGCACCCAGTAGACAGCTTCAGACCATAGCACATTACAACTCTGCACATCCACAAGTGACACACTCCAGAGGCAGACTCAGTGAGCACCAAAGCCCCACTGAAGCAGGTCCTGCTCCATAGGGGTATCTCCTGCACAGCTGCTCTTCCACTATAGTTGCAGCTGGTTCTCACAGCCAATTGGCCTAGAGGTCAATTCCTCCCAGTGATGCCAACAACAATCAAGGCTTAACTACAAGACTGTGCACACAGCCAACACAGGGGTGCACCTTGGAGAGCTCAGCTCAGGTGACTGTAGAGGCTGAGCCACTAGGCCCTACAGGACACAGACAAAGCAGTTCTACCTAATACATAGAAACAAACTCAGAGAAGCAGCCAAAATGCAGAGACAAAGAAATATGTCAGAAATGGAAGCAAGCAAAGTACTGGATACAGAGTTCAAAACCATGGTTACAAGGTTACTCCAGGATCTTAATGAGACTTTCAAGGATCTTAGTGAGAATGTCAAAGACATGCTAAAGTACTGAAATAAAAATAAGTTACAGGAATTCAACAGTAGAGTTGGGAATTCTGAGAATCAAACCAACAATCTGGAATAAGAGGAAGCAAAAAACACCCAATCAGAAGAGCAAAAAGAATCCAAAAATATGAAGATAGTGTAAGGAGCTTCTGGGACAACATCAAGCATACCAACATTCCCATTATGGGGGTGCCAGAAGGAGAAGAGAGACAAAGATATTGAAAACCCATTTGAAGAAATAATGACAGGAAACTTCTCCTACCTGGTGAAAAAAAAACAGACTTACAAGTCTGAAAAGCACAGCGAGTCCTAAACAAGAAGAACCCAATGAGGCCCACACCAAGACACATCATAATTACAAGGCCAAAGATTAAAGGCAAGGAGAGAATCTTAAAAGCAGCAAGAGGAAAGCAGTCAGTTACCTACAAGGGAGCACCAGTACTGTCAGCTGATTTCTCAACAGAAATTTTGAAGAAGGGAGTGGCAAGAAATATTCAAAGTGATGAATAGTAAGGATCTATCACCAATATTATGCTACCTAGCAAAGCTATTATTTAGAATTGAAGAAAAAGCTAAAGGAGTTCATCATCACCAAATCAAAATTTCATAAATTGTTGAAGGGTATTCTTTAAGAAGAGGAAGGGGAAGAGAAAGGAAGAGAAAAAGAAGGAGGAGGAGGAGGAGGAGGAGGAGGAGGAGGAGGAGGAGGAGGAGGAGGAGGAGGAGGAGGAGAAGGAGAAGGAGGAGGGGAGGGAGGAGGAGGAGGAGGAGGAAGGAAGGAAGAAGGAGGAGAGGAGAAGGTGGAAGAAAAGGAAAAGGAAGGAGGGAGGAGGAGAAAGAAGAAGGAGAAGGAGGAGGAGGAGGAGAAGAAGAAGAAGAGTTAAAAATTATGAACTGGCAACAAATACATATTATCAACAATTGAACCTAAAAATCAAAATAAAAGAACAAGAAATCTAATAAACAAAATAAACTGGTGAATAAAATAAAATCAGAGGCATGGGAGCAAGGAACAGACTGACAAATCTCAGAAGAGGGGAGGAGGAACAGGAAGAAATTAACCAAAGATCTTACCTCTGGACACAGACATTAGAGTGGTGAAGGACCAGAGCAGGGCAGGAACTGGGTGGAAGGGGGCAATAGGGAAAAAAAAGGGGAATATCTGTAATACTGTCAATAATTAAGATTCAAAAAAATAAAGAAAGAAAAAAAAGAATGTAGGAAAAGAGCTCAAGCATGTCTGTTATTGTAGACAATTATAATTGCATGAAGCCTATAACACTAAGAGGGTTAAATTGGCTCTGTGTGTGTTTTTTTTATTTATCTTTATTGTTACAAGTATTAAAGATATCCCACTCCCCATCCTCCACCCCCCAACTGAATCCCTCTACTCTGCTCCCATTCCATCCTCAGGCCTTCACTGCACTATTGTCTGTGTCCCTGGGCTATGTATACATCTATGTTAAGTTCTTTAAAACAAAGGTACCTGACCTCTAGTTTTTGTAGGCTCTGGTGCTCAGAGGGAATGAAGATCTTTGACTTTCTAAAACAATCCCCTTATAAAACTACTAAAAAGCTAAGTCTGGTTCTCTAATATGTGGTTAAGTTGTTTGGAAAGCTGAGGATAAGGACCTATTAGTTCTAACTTTCCTATATTTTACATGTGCTTATGTACTGATACAAATTTTTTAGGCTTTCCAAATGTTTTAAGTAAAGCAGCTATTTTTCAAACCTTTATTTGGGCAGACAGTTGATAACTAAAAAACAAATCAGAAAATAAAACAACAATGAAGCAATAAGTTACAAAATGAGAATGCCCACAAGCTACTTAACAATATGAATTCAGGGTAGAGTGATGGATACAAAAGGCTATACTTCCTGAGCATTCCAACATGGAAAATTAAAAACCTCTTTAGTAAATCTTCTCACTGACGGAGCTGAAAAGTAGGAGGAGCGCTTGGGGAGAGGAAAAGAAAAGAGATGAGAACCAAAAAATCAACAAACATCCATTAATACTGATGCCTTTTAGTCTGTGCCTTTGTAGAGAACTTTCAAATAATTATAAACTTATAGTAAACGTTTCTGTCTGATTAAATAAAACCTCAATAGTGTTTATTGTGGTCGAATCAGAATTAAAACAAAATTACCATATGCCAGCACATATAATCATCGCTCTGGTGGCTGGAAAACTGGCTCGAGAGCATAGAGGGGACATGTTGATGAGGGAAGGCCGTGCTTGGAGAAAGCTGGGTCTTTTTGATCACCTTTACTCCACTTTTACTTCATCACCATTCTCCTGTCTGAGCTTGAACACGGGAATCTGCTGACCATCCTTGAGCTCTAAGAAGACCTCCTGAAGGTGCCACCTGATAGAAACCAAAAGTAATCCAGAAAACACTGGCAAATGACATGGTCAAACGGTCAAAAGGGGGGAAAAAACAGGTGTTTGGAATATTGTCTTAAATTTTGTAAACACTAATTCATGTTATAACGAGGTGAACATAACATTTTCACATTTTATTTATTTTTAAAGAATAGTTTATTGATTTTTCAAGCGAGAGGGAGGGAGGGAAAGAAGATGGGAGAGCAGGAGGGGAGAGAGAGAGAAAATCAATTAGCTGCCTCCTGCACACCCCATACCCAGGGATCAAGCTGCAACCAGGGCATGTGCCCTTGACCAGGAATCTAACCAGCAACCTCCTGCACCAGAATGATGGTTAGGGTGAGCCGCACTGGCTAGGGCTTATGTTTGATTATAGGTTCTCATTATTTAACCAGCATCATTTCAAGGCAAGTTACCAATGAATGACTGATGGGTAAACTGAAGGGGCCTGGAGAAAAAGGAGCACCTTACTCCCCATTTCCTCATTCACTTGGGCCTTCAATTCTGGCTGGAACCTGGCCAGCTCCTCCACTAATCCCAGACTTTGGAGTCAATGTGCTCATGAGAGGGAGGCATGAGGGGGCAGCCTAACGGTGGCCTGCTCATTTTGTGTTGGGGAATTAAAACACATCCTGGCTAAACAGCCAACACCTCTGAGAGAGCTTCCCTGAGGAACTGAGTGAATACAGCTTTTGGCAACCAGACAAGTAAAGCCAATTAATGGTATGCAAACTTATATAAAGAATGTGTTGAATGATTTTGGAATAGGAAGCCATGTCTTTATTTATATGTAATGATTGAGGCAGTAGTGTTAGAAGTGTAAAATTATTGTAGACCTACACTATAACTGTCAAGTTCTTCATATTCAGCAGAATAAGTAGACAATTTGGTGGACTGCACTGGATAAAATGTCTGGACTAAGAGCCAAAGCACCAGGTTGCTGTCCTGGCTGTAAAACTTTTCAAGCTTTGAAAAAGTAATTCCTATTACCACAATTACATAACTACAAATGAAAATGGGAATCAGGATTGTTCCCATCAGGAGGTCCCCTTCCTCCATACCCACCCACTTTCCCATAATACCTTTTAAAGGGGGCCTCCCTGGAGGAGATGACATAGAGATGGCCTGCCGACTTGGATCCAGAGACAGGAATCTTCAACTACAAGTGTAAAATGAGAGATATAATTGGATATGTCGCTGTCCTCTCAAGAGATGAAAAAATGATAGAGCTAATCCTATAAGAACCAGTGCTTATCTGCAGAATCTGGCTATTTTCTAACTTCAGCCTTCCTGGAGGATCCACCTGGGTTTTCTATCTGGCCCCTCCAAATGTCCTGCCCCTCTTTGGATGGTTTGGTGAGGTCAAAGGCAGCCCCCTCTTATTTAGCAAGGAGACCTTATATGCCAAACTCAATACTCTGAGTACTTGCAGTGATTACTTAAAAATCCAGTTAGAAAAGAACTACTGATACATGCAACAATATGGGTGAGTATCAACAACATGCTGAGTGAAAAGGGCCTCACCCAACAGGAATTGCATACTCTAGAACAGGCTGAAGTACACGGGGGGGTGGGGGGGGGGGATATCAGAGAAGTGACTGCCTCCGCTCGGGCTGGCGGATGTGAGAGGGGACCAACTGGAAACAGCATGAGTGAACTATCAGGTGCTGGGAACAGTCCACATCTAGAAAGGGGCTTGAAGGGTACTTGTTAAAATTCATCAAATAAGACACTTAAATTGTACTTTTCACAGACTGTAAATTTTACCTAAAAAAGAAAGAGCCATACACAAATATTAAACTCTAGTTAATGATATACATTCTTATGTATTTAAAGATCAAGTATGTGGATGTTTTAAAATAGTAAGGTGTTCATGGACAAACCTTATTACGGCTAGATGAATAGGTATGGGATAAAGCAAGTAGAGCAAAACACTATTTGTAGAATCCAGGTAGCTACTATGTGGGTTCCGCAGCATACATTCTTTTATTTTTTTCTGTATGTTTAAAACTTTTCACAATAAAGTAGAAGGGGAAAAAAAGTCCACTGTTTAAAAGGGGAAACTATTACCAGCAAATTGGTACACATTTTAACCTGGGCCGTAAAGAACAGATCTTAAGAAAAATGTAAAGGCTCATTTGGGAAAGACAAGGAAATCTTGGTTAGCTCATCCTCACCAGTCACCCACCACAGGCTGGGCTCACCCCACATGGCCAGGTGCTGCCCGGATGCTGCCATGCCCCGAGCCTAGGGAGTCAGCCTGGGAACCTCAGAGTGAGCTGGTAGGTGTTTACTAATATGCTACTATTTAAAAAATATTGAATGTAATCTTTTGTTTCTCAATGAAAACTAAACACAATTTGAGCCAAGTGAAGGGGACACAATGTTGTAACAAGGAAACCCTCACAAGGCGCCTCCCAGGGTGCCTTCCTGTGCCCCAGGTGATAGGCAAAGGTACTTTCATGGGCTGAGAGATGGTGTATCTTAACCACAGCAAACTGTCACCGAGAGAAAGAGGGCTTGGGTACACATATTAGTGTTTTCCAAAATCCTCTTTCATTTATTTAAATACACTTTAAAGACACAGACTTTGGAATGGTGCCTTCACACCCAAGTCACACTAAAGTGATTCTTCAGAGTTCTACTTTTGGAATCAAGCCACAGCTCTTCTCAAGGGGTTATACAATTAAGCAATAGAGCATACATTGAGCATCTCTGCATGCCATAAGAAAAACAAAAAAAGGGATGCATGTGTGGTAAAAGGGCAGAAGTAGGATTTTGAAGAACAGCAGAGGGGTTCCCCCCCAAGTATATGTGTGAAATCGTCTCTAACTACCAACACGTTGGCTTATCAGACCTCCTACTTTACTCTTGGCAAAGTCTGGGCAGTGAAGAACCTAGTCCGTAAAGCACCTCATCACCCACAGAGGCACAACTGCAAGCCCAACTGTGGGGAAACCCTTCAATATGACAGCTCCTTATGAAAAACTGAAACTTCTCACCTCTGAACGAAATAAAGAAACTCCAAGTAGGGATTTGGGGATAAGATGCCCTGTGTTATATAGAGGCAACCTAATAAATAGCCGATTGTAAAGGAAGTGAAGAACCCTGACAAGATGTCACACATACTGTACAAACTGGAAGAGCAAAGGCTGGGTCGAGAGGAGGCTCTGAGGAGCAGGCCTTGAACTCCTGTCACTGTGCTCTCACAGGGTTCAGCAGCAGCAGAGGCCAGCGCCCGGCACCACAGCCAACACCGTCACACAGCCACCGAGGGCCTGGGCTGCGGGCGGGAAGAGCCTCTCAGCAGCAGCCAGATGTGCTAGAAGACTGGGCCAAAGGAAGAGCTGGGCCTGGCCAGCTTTCAGAGAAGGTTCCCGCTAAAACTACCTTGGCGTCCCAGTCACTGGATCACCAGAGCAGAGAGCTGATGCTGCATCAACCTGCCTTCAGCAAAGGTGCTTGCAGACTTCTTGAGCATCGCAGCCACGCCCTGTGTTCTGAGCTGGGAGACACCCTGAATAGCCAGACCCAATCTGTGGCCATTCAGAGTCCTTGTGCTTGCAGGGATCCAGCCAAGTGAACAGAGATGGTGAAACACAGAGGAGCCACACCACATGGTGTGAGGAAGTTGAAGACAATGAAAATAAGGCTAGCAGGCACAGAGCAGGCACTCAATACACGTCCACTCTCTTCCCTTTTCTCCTTGGGGTTCCCTCTCTCACTTAATGGCACCACTGTCTTTCCACTCATCCATGCTAGACATTAGAGCATCATCTCTGACACACCTCTCTCCTGCTACAAAACTGTTACCTAGTCCTATCACCTGGTAACCACCACCCCTTTCATATCCAGCTCTCATTCCTCTAGCCCAGTGGTCGGCAAACTGCAGCTCACGAGACACATGCGGCTCTTTGGCCCCTTCAGTGTGGCTCTTCCACAAAATACCACATGCGGGTGCGCACATACAGTGCGAGTGAAATTTCGTGGCCCATGTGCAGAAGTCGGTATTTTGTGGAAGAGCCACACTCAAGGGGCCAAAGAGCCGCATGTGGCTCGCAAGCCGCAGTTTGCCCACCACTGCTCTAGCCCACAGCTCTGAATCATGCCCGCACCACTGTACACCCAGGTGGCCACAATGCTCTCTAAAGGCTCCCAGCCCCTGGGTATTCCCAATCTGAATGAATTCACCTTGCTTTAAAACCAGACCAAATATTTATCAGAATCCTTGAGCACAAATTGCTACTATAGTTAAGAAAGAAAATAAAACTATTTCCATGAAAAATAATAATAAAAATAACAAAAAAATAAACTAGGTCAAAGCGTCACACCCTTATTTTCAAAATACTTCAGAGCTCCTGCTGGCCACAGAATCAAGTGTGTGCACCTCACATGGTGAGGTTGCAGCCTTCTAGTTGCCCCCAGTCCACTAACCACTCCACTCACGGCCTTCACTCTAGTATTTGTTTCACCCTGTCTTATTCTGGAATTTTAAACTATAAACTCCCAGAAAGCCTTCTGCATTTCTGTATTCCCCACACAACTTAGAACCACTTTTCTAGCTCAGAATGTACTCAACACATATTTGTTAAACAGGAGGACAAATGCATTTTATATTTGGCTGAGGTTTAATAGCTAAACTATGAAAGAAGACAAAATATAACTAGAAAAAATAGACTGGAATTCCAGACAATCAATGTAAATAAATAAGCTTCAAAACTAAAATTTAAAGAAGTTGTTTACATTTGAATAAGAGTTAACTGGCTGTAGATATATTTCAAGTTCGAAGCTGAAATACGTAGTGGCAAACTACCACTGGTCATTTCTCTACCAGTTCAAAATGGCACTTGAGCACAAACACTGCATTCCCTGCCACATCAATTGTCCTAAAAAGAAGAAAAATGCACGAGAATAAATTAATCCCCAATTTTTTTTGGAAGGTCCCAAGTAGTACCTCTCCCAAATCCTTACTCCTGCTGCCTCTCGGATTAGGGCGGCCCCTCCTGTCCTTCAGTAGGCACCTAGCCTTGTTTGCTGGGGAGCACGTTACCTTGGCATCAGCAATGTCCACAAAGTTGTACTTGTCCATGAGCTGAAGATGGTGAGTGTTGAGAGGAGGGCCCAGAGCTTCCAGGGCCTCAGGGTGGCTATGCAGCTGCTCCAGTGCCAACTGGTAATAGGAAGCCCTGGAAAAAGCTTCTAAATAGAAAAGACAGTTGTTACATTTTTGTCGTCTTTATTGAACTTTATTGAACTTGGCAGACTCTGTAGAAAGTTAAATGATACAATTTATGTACAACATGGAAACAGATACAATTATGAAATTTATAGATGGGAGAATTAGGGAAAATCTATTCTAAACTGTCCATTTTAGAGACTCCAAAATCAAAGTCAGGATCTGTGGGGATGTGGCAGACGATGCTGGGCTAAGGACTTAACCTTTCTGTGCCTCACTTTCTTCATCTCTCATTTCCTGACCTCATTTCTTCATCTGGCAGCGGTTCTCAACCTGTGGGTCGCGAACAATGAAAATACATCCTGCATATCAGATATTTACATTACGATTCATAACAGTAGCAAAATTACAGTTATGAAGTAGCAACGAAAATAATTTTACGGTTGGGGGTCACAACATGAGGAACTGTATTTCAAGGGCCGCAGCATTAGGAAGGTTGAGAACCACTGAAGGGGTTTGATCAGATCTTCTCTCAAGCTCCTTTTGGTCCTGAACCATTAATTTTCTCAAAGAGACACAGCTGGTTCAAGTTAGAGCTGGGGCCAGAATCTATGACTGAACTTCCACTAAGATGAAGGTCAGGATAAACCAGCATAAACTAGATCATAAAACATCATTAACAACAAAACCCTCAGGCCAAGATTACAGAACATTAAAATGCTATTTTTTTCAAGTTTACAGATTTATGCTGACATTTCATGTAGAGAAGTTATAACCTGCTCTGTCTCAGGTACCCTTCTGGGCCCAAAGTTTTTGAGGAACTACACGAAGCACCTCCCTACAATTGCATGGTACTAGGGAGAGAGCCTCCTGGTCAACTGAAAGAATGGTGGCAGACACTGTGCTTTGTTCGGCTATCTGTTGGTGATTCTAACATCCTGGCAAAAAGCAAAACTGCTGTAGAGTGCGGGTGAAGAGCCACGCTGAGAGGGCACAGAGGAGCTTCGAAGAAAATCATTCTGAAAAGAAAAAAAGCTGCTGCTTCACAACCAGTAGCAGTTAAATGACCATAACTGTCTTGGTCTCAGTAACTATGGCTTGTCTGTACAATTCACACTTGAATGCAGTGGAGCTGGAAGCCACACTGCAAGATTTTGCCAGCCTGGACTCTACTTTTACTTCCTGCTCTCACCAGAGTCCCTGCTCAAGGTCCCTCCTCCACTGAACCAACATCAAAGAATGGCAGGGCCAACAGGCTGAGCATACTTGAGAAATAGAGCCCGTTTTCCCCACCTGTGAACCATCTGGTACCTCTCTTTACATAATCTCAACCATCTTGGACCTCCTGTGTACGCTCTGGAGTGAACGCCCATCTTGCTTTTTGCAAGGCTTCTTATGGAGAGAAATCGGGGTGTTTTTGTTAGTATAGGTAGCTAGATATTAATAAAGGAAGGGAGCAAAGGGAACCAGACATTAAGAAGCCTAGCAAACTGGGAAGCTGAATCCAATATTGAGCCTGCTTAACTGGAAAGCTATAGCCCCTATTCGCCTATGCCTTGGCCCCGCCACCCTGGCTTTGTCCGGAAGAACATCTGGAATGATGTCTAGAAGATGGCCGGTCTAATTAGCATATTACCCTTTTATTAGTATAGATATGCCTGTGGGATTGGGCCTAAACCAGCAGTTGGACATCCCTCTCGCAATCTGGAATTGCTGGCTCCTAACCGCTCACCTGCCTGCCTGCCTGCCTGATTGCCCCTAACTGCCCTCTCCTGCCGGCCTGGTCACCTCTAACTGCTCTCCCCTGCCAGCCTGTTCACCCCTATCCGCCTCTGCCTCGGGCCTGCCACCCTAGCTTTATCCGGAAGGACTTTCGGAAGATGTCTGGTCTAATTAGCATATTACCCTTTTATTAGTATAGATTTTGTCAAATATGAGTATTGCTACCCCAGCTTTTTTTTTTTTCCATTTGCCTGAAAAAATGTTGCATCCCTTCACTCTCATCCTGTGTGAGTCATTAGTTCTGAGGTGGGTCTCTTGTAGACAGCATATAATTGGGTCATGTTTGTATATCCATTCAGCTAACCTACTAGTATATCTTTTGATTGGACACTTACACTTAAAGTTATTATTGATAGGTAATTATTTATTGCCATTTTAATTCTTTATGCCTATGTTTCTCTCCCTATATATTTTTTCTCATTACAGCAGGCCCTTTAGCATTTCTTGCAGTGCTGGTTTTGGTGGTGATAAACTCCTTTAGCTTTTTTTTTTCTGGGAAGTTTTTTATATTACCATCTATTTTGAATGATGGCCTTGCTGAATATAAAAATCTTGGTTTCAGATCCTTGGTTTTTATTACTTTGAATAGTTCATGCCATTCCCTACTGGCCTGTAGTTTCTGATGAGAAATCAGGTGTCTGTCTTAGGGGAGCTCCTTTGTAAGTAACAAATTGCTTTTCTCTTTCTGCCTTTAGAATTTTCTCTTTGTCTTTAATTTTTGGAATTTTCATTATGATGTGTCTGGGCATGGGCCTGTTTGGGTCCTTCTTGTTTGGGACTCTGCCTCCTGGATTTGTGTGACTTTTTTCTTCACCATGTTAGGGAAGTTTTCTGCCATTATTTCTTCAAATAAGTTCTCTACCTCTTGCTCACTTTCTTCTCCTTCTGACACTCCTATTATGTGAATTTGTTATGTTTCATGGTATCCCCGCTCCCTTAAGCTGTCCACCTGTTTTTTCCTTGTTTTTTCTTTTTGGTTCTCTGATTGATTTTTTTCTCCCATGTTCTAATTCACTGATCCCATCATAGGCTTCCCCTAACCCACCGCTTATTCCTTCCACTATGTGCTTTCTTAGTGCTATGTCATTCTTTATAGTTACTATATATTTTATCATGCTGTTGAGCATCTTTGCCATTATTATTCTAAACTCTATGTCTGATAAATTTCTATCTCCATTTCATTTACCTCTTCTTCTGGAGATTCTCTTGTTATTTCATTTGGGCCTTGTATTTTTGTCTCCCCATTTTGACTGCCTGTTTGGGTTTGTGTCTCTGTATTAGTGATCTGGTATGAGTCCCAATCACTAGTGCAGGACAATGTCAGATGCTGCTACTGTACCTGAGTATTCTGTTTGGAGCTATCAGGTATCAACAGCTGGTGGCTACCTCTATTGGGCTGGATGCCTTTGGAAAGGACCAAGATGTGCACCAGGGTCTGCTTTTCCTAGCCCTGGATTAGAACAGGCAAAGACCCAAAGCCTGCAGAGACCCACCACTGCCTGCAGTCCCAATGACACTTAGTTTTGATTAGCCTCAGGCTATATACCACAGGGTAGGGCAATAGGTCTTCCAACAGGGTGGGGCAACTGCTGCCTTCCTCCAAGGCAAAAACTTCCTGAATAGCAAAGGTTAACCGGAGAAAGATTCCTCTCCAGTGTGAGGGAATGACTGACCAAAGAAAACCAGGGTGGCTACACTCCAAGCTCCAACCCCAGAGGTCCCAAACCTGGCTTCTGCTCACACAGCTTCAGTCCACTCTGCCCTCCCTCTGCCAGAGCTCAAGTTGAGTGGCTACACATGAAATTTTGTGGGTTGGCCCTTTAAGAGGTACCTGCATTTCCAGTCTTCTCTCCCTGGCAGAAATAAGCCCTGCTTCTTTTCACAACCAGATGTTATGTGCACACCTTTCTCAGTTCTGATGCGCTGGCTGGGGAGCCCAACTGGTTTAGACCCCAGAGTTCTCAGTGGGAACCCTCTATAGCTGAGATATCCATCAGGAACTTCAGCTGCTGTCTGTGGGAGCCTGGCCAGCCCTTTCATGCCTCCACACTTCCTACCAGTCTCTATGCAGTCTCCACTTTCCATCCTTAGTTGTCAGGGTTCTCTCCAGTTAGTCTTCATTGACTTTTCAGAGTGGTTTTTCTATACTTTAGTTGTATTTCCAGTTTGTTCCTGGCAGAGTATCAGTGTAGCTTCCACTTACTCTATCACCATTTTGGAATCTCTCCCTCTCTTTTTTTTTTAATTCTCACCCAAGGATACGTTTGTTGGTTGTAGAGAGAGGAAGTGAGAGAGAAACATTGATTGTATGCCTCCCGTATGTGCTCCAACTGGGAATCAAACTTGAAACCTATGCCCTTACCAGGAATCAAACCTGTAACTTTTTGGTGTATGGGATAACATTCCAACCAACTGAGCTATCTGGACAGGACTAGAAATCTTTTCTGCTGGCAGTCTTACAGACTCAGAAATTGACTTATGATTAGCAGTGTTCATTAACCGCTGTATTTTTTTTCTTCCTTCTGTTTTCATAGCTTATGTGTCTATGACATTACTTACCAAATGGTTTGTTTACACAGTATGGGTCTCACTTTGAAAGCCCATCTCATCACCACATCTGAAAATGAGACTCAGGTTTGGCTGTATTGACTTATTGTCAGGACTAAATTGTTGTGTCAGTGAAGAATAAAGCAGTCTATCAGATTCACTTGAAACTGCTTTCCCTTTTCTGCCCAAGTTGTACAGACAGGAAAGGCTGCTTCAGAAGGGAAATCTTAGAATGTTCCCTTTAGCCTAATTTCAATTTAAGTATGATAAACAAGAGAGATTCAAACGTGAGTCACACCTTTCTCCAGGGAAGCTCCTCCTCCAATTTAATTTGGAACACTCCTTCTATCATCTGGTTCTTACCACTCACCACCCCTTTAGTTGCTATATTTCTCCTCATTTTTGAACTAAGCCTTTTTAACCTTTTTGTCAAATTTGTCACCTCTAGAATAGAATGCCAGCCTGTCCAAAAACACCATCCCCTAGATATAACATCTGCCACCTCCCAAGGACAGCCACAGCCTAACCTGAACTTTATAATAACCCCTTTTCCCTGTGTGTGGTCTCCCCCTTTTTGCTCCTTTCTTTCTCTGGCAGATAGGAAGAATCTCTGGGTCTGTGGACCGGCAGCACTATGCTCTCTGACAACAAGAAGATGTTATAAAGATGAGATCTCCATCCATTTATTACCCTTATAAAGTTATAAGGACCAAGGTTCTTCAGGGGGGGATATGTTAGTGTAAGTAGCAAGATATTAATAAAAGAAGAGAACAAAGGGAATTAGACATTATGAAGCCTAATAAACTGATAAGTTGAATCCAATGTTGGGCCTGCTTCACTAGAAAGCTATAGCTTCACACATTCCCCAGGGAATAATCGATCCATTCCCTCTGGATTACTAGAGGTGGGACAGAACAATAAAGAAGAAATTCCTCTGCTGGACGCATGCCTAGCAGAAGCCAAGACTGTACAGGGGGAGGTGATTCTACTATGAGGCATGCACAGAAGGACTAAGATTGAAACCATAAAGACCTGTCTTTCTAGCCTGGAAAGAGGATCAGATTGGATAAGGGACACAGCCCCTACAAAAAAATCTAGAAAATGGATTGGTTAGGGAGATGAAACCAGCAGAAGCAAAAGACTGGGAAAGTTCATTGGTTATTTTTTTTTTTAATATATATTTTATTGATTTTTTACAGAGAGGAAGGGAGAGGGATAGAGAGTTAGAAACATCGATGAGAGAGAAACATCGATCAGCTGCCTCCTGAACACTCCCCACTGGGGATGTGCCCGCAACCAAGGTACATGCCCTTGACCGGAATTGAACCTGGGACCCTTGAGTCTGCAGGCCGATGCTCTATCCACTGAGTCAAACCAGTTAGGGCTCATTGGTTATTTTAAAAGGGTTTCTTGTCCTTCCCAAGCCCGAGATAATACAACCCAAGCTTATTTAACAAATCTCTTGCACTCTCTCTCTTGCTTGGTAACACACACCCCATTTGTTTGGCATTCTCTCCATAGCAGCCATGCAGCCAGCAGTTGTGCAGACTCCAACCACTGGCATCATCAGCCAGAGAGCATCCGAGAACAACCTACACTAGCTGGATGAGGACAGATATGGCCGAAACTGGACTAAGCTTCGACATGGGACAGAACTTTTGGATACGGGACTTTTTACTGGGGTTAATGAAGACAAGGCTAAACATTTTCATGGAGATGGACAGAGATGAGACACTGGGAACCTGAGGGTTGCCTTGTATTTCTACCCAAATAAATCTTACCACCAGGCCTCATACTCCTACATGGGTTCATGGAAATGCTATTCTCGTGCAAGGACCCATTTCCACCAGCAACACTTTTATTTGCACTTGTGGCTCCTAAAAAACTGAGATTATAGGATAAGAAGTAGGCCACAGGAATGGAATGGTGTACTGGTTTCTAAAAACAGTTCTAATCTGCAGAGAGCTTGTGAAGTATTTCCTATGATTGAGGAACAGGGGAAGAGAACTAGGAAGAGGCCATGCCTCAGGCAGTTTGCTGGATACTTACTTTGTGTAAGGTAATACACAAGGGCACAGCCCCCACTAGTCATCACACTGGTATAAAGGATCACTTTTCCCAGAGGCACTTGTGGCATCCTGCTTCCTAGAGCCTAAAAAAAAAAGATTAAAATTTATTGTTACACTCAGGTTTGCGTGAAGGGCTTTGTTGGTCTAGATTGGGCCCAAAAGGAAAGAAAAGCAAGGAGGAAGCCTACAAGGAGACAAGGCCATCTTTCCCCCTTTGCTTCCAGTCAGAATGCCAGGGCTGGTTCTGGAGCCAAAGCAAGTGTCCTTCTGAGGGTGGCCCCAATCCAGGACCCATGCTATGGGGGTAGTGGCTGAGCACAGAGCAAGCATTAGCCCTGCTGTCTTGACAGACAGAACCCCAACTTGTGTGACAAATGTTGCCTGGCCAAAAATCATAGCTACTTTGTGTCATGCTGGCTCCTTTTGTGGCAATAGCTGATCGTATAAGCCATTGAATGGGTAGCCACTGACTGCTTTTCTTTCATATCAGGAAAAATGTCCTTCCCTGGGGATGAGGAAGCTGTGGGCATGACTTTCAGGCTGAATGAACAGACAGAGAAGAGTCAACTCAGCCAATTCAGAGTACCATATCCAACCCTTGCATAACTCCTGTCCCCTGAAGGTCTGGGTCGGCTAAGAGCAACATGTAGGCCTGATGCGGCCAAACCTCCTCCTTCTCGGAGACCATTCAACCTGACTCAAAGCTGTGAAATACTCAACCATAAAACAAAGCAGTATATGGGTTTACATCAGGGCTTATCATTCAAAAGCCCAAATGGCTAGAAAAACTCACACAAATGAGAGCAGTCATGTGGGCCAAGTCTGAATGAGTCTTCCAATTTTTCAAATGGTTTTTCCTGTGAAATTGCCTAAATTCTAAAATTTTGTAACCAATTAAAAAAAACTAACAAAATACATCTGTGATTCAGATTCTTTCTGCGGGCTTCTAGTTTGCTGTGACTGCTCAAGCAGCATGAGGACATCCTTACCCTAGGTGAGAAAAATTCATCTTTGTCTTGGCTGACATTTCTCAAAAGAGAGAGAGAGAGAGAGAGAGAGAGAGAGAGAGAGAGAGAGAGAGAGAGAGGGAGAGAGAGATTGATTGATTTGAGCTGACATGGAAATTCCAAGTTTAGGTAAAGGAAAAAATGACCATAAGCATTTATGTCCTGAACACTTAACCTTAGATTTTATGAGCTTCTTTAGAAAACAAAGCCTTTATGTAGCCTAATGGAGTGGGAGGCATTACAGTGTAGAACTGGGTATAATGCTGAATCTGTGAGTTAAGGTAAACACATTCTTACTGTCTGCTTCTCTGACTTCTAGAATATGGAGAGTAATAAAAACTGTCTACTTATTATTTCCAGAAATGTGACAGTAAATGAATGCATAAGAAGGCCTGTTGGAAAAGAATATCCTCGTGTGAATATTCTTTCTGGAAACCTACAATTAAACAGACCCTTAAGTAGTCTTAAAATTGACTAGTTTCATACAGAAATAACCTTGAATCCAGGTTTATGTATATAAAGAATTTTGATCAACTTATAAAATGAGGCAAGGTAAAGTTTTCGCTTATCCATGTATTATATAGTTTTGTTTAACTAAAAAAAGGCAGCTGAAACTCAAATGTACAAAAACTGCTGTAAGAGTTTCAGCTGGTGCAATGTAGCATGCAAGAATATTTATCAAAGTTTAATGTAAAGTCAATAAAGTAATGTAATCTGGAAATAAACATTTAGTCTAATAATGAAAATGGTCAGAACATCTCCAACGAATGCATTAGTCAGACCTTGCCTAATTTGAAAGCGCCCTCAACAGAGTAGGACAATGAGCAAGAGCTCTGCAGAGTTCCTCACCAGATTGTAGTTCCTAAAGTTAGCAGGAGGCATGGAATAAAGGACATCCTGGAACACTGCAGAGAACAGCCACCCTATCCTTCATGTGCAGTTACAACCACAAGTGAAAATGAATGACCAGGAGAAACCCACAGCTATTCAGGCAGCAATTTTCATCTACTGTCTAACTTCAGGGTATCCTGGAGGATTCTAGTGGGGAACCTGGCCAGGAACATTCATTACCTTTTGCCACTGTGTAACACGGTTTTCTTGAAAATCATCAAAGGAAATTTGCCCTGCAATTAGAAAATGATTTTACATTAAAATCACTTTTTCAAACCCAATTCTCTCTGGTGTCTAATTTTATAGAGCCAAGATTTATTACCAATCCAAGCCTTAGAACGTGAACATGAAGTTAAGTTTAACCTCTAAAACAAGCCTTGTCTATAAAGGGCCCTAGTTTTCCTCTTTCTCTTCTACCCTTAAGGAAGAAAATCCAAAGCCAGCCACCAGAAGACTAATGTGGGCAGGGGAGGGCGCACTGAAGTGGCAGTGGGCGTGTGACCTCAGTGCACACAATCATGGGCCTGTGAGCAGCCCACCGAAACAAGATGCTATCAATATAAGCTGTACACCATGGATTAAAAACAGCTTTTCAGGGTTAAAAAGAAATAAATATATACATAGCCTTTAATAATATTGATAATAACAGTGAATATTTGTATCTCTTACTATTAGGAGCCTGGTATTATTGTAAGCACTGTACATATAATCATTTAATTCTCATAACGATCCCACGAAGTAGGAACCATTGTTATCATCTCCAGAGAGGTTAAAGTAACATACCTCACGTCACACAAATAAGTGTGTAAGTGGTAGAACTGGGATTCAGACCCAGGTGGTCTATCTCCAGGGACTGTGCTTTCAACCATGATATACTGACTTTAAGATACCCATTGATTTCAGAAATACTGAAATGTCAAAAAAAATCATGTGTCTCTGAATTACAATATATTCATGCAAAAGCCTTGTCAGGTATGCCCTCCCTGCTATTTTTCCGGACAAGAATGTGGCATGTATATGTACCTTTATTCTTTCTTTTGCTTTTGGTTGTTGCGGGCTTTCAAACAGTGAGGAGGGGAATCCAGATAATTCACTATAATTATAATACAACCATGAGATACATCTGTGCAACTGGGCATGTCACAACCCTACCAGGGTGCCACGGACAGGGTAACAAGTTAGACTCATATACAAATGGGGCAAAAAGTACGTTTACAGTCGTGAGTAGGGGCAACACAGAGTTTACGCTTGTATTATTACTTATTAATGTATTATTTTCCATATGAACAACTGTAAGCCTACTTTTGCCCCGCCCTGTATTTATTAAGATGGTTTTCTAACAATTGGAAGTTCTCTGAAGTGTCTTGAAGAAGCTGTGGGTGCCTTTTTCTAATTTGCACAAAGGTGCCTAGAGGCGAGCAGAAGCCTGGTCAGTGTGACCAGAGGGTGTACCAGGGGAGGAAGCAACACCAAGGACGTGGTCAGCCCTGTCTGGAGATCAGCAAAGGAAACTGACTCCGAGTAAGAAAAAGGTGAAGGAGTGGGAGAAGGGCTTCAGATCCGTAAAAACAGCAAGCAAAGGCCGCGGCAGAAACAAGAGCTGCGGCACTGTGGAGAGCTGGTGGGGAGCCACAGGAAGTGGGCCTGCAAATGGAGGCGTCACTGCCATGAATGGCCGTCTATGCTGCTGGACTCCACTGTGTATTATTCTGTATTGTATTACTCCTGGCATTGGGCTCTGTCTTACCAGCTGAGTCTATCAAAGTGAATTATTTGCTCTACACTACCCCGCCAAATTGCCAAAACCATGGTTCATCTTAATATGCTAGAAGCAGGCACATAGGCAGGTGAACTGAAGTGTTACCACTGTTAGCTAATTACTAAAAGAAAGAGAGCAAAGGGAAGGCCAAACATTGTTACCCACAATCAGCTGGGAAGCAAAGGCCTGTTTGCTTCATCGGGAAGCTACAGCTTCACACCCCAAGAAATTGTGGCATTGTTCCTCCAAGGGGATTAACACCCCTCCCTTCCCCAGTCCTGTACTGGATTGTGTGTATGGGAGAGGGGGACAGGAGATTAAGACATACTCAGTAAGTCAAAATGGCTGAGGGGGAGGTGCTGGATCATGGAGGCTTGTCGGTCTAACCTGGGAAAAAGATAATTGGTTAGGGGGTGGACCCCAATGCAAGCCTACGAAATCTTGGGAAGATATTTGGTTATTTTGAAAGGCTTCTGGTTAAAACCCAGGAGAACAAAGCTCTCGCTCTCTAGCTCCAGACCTGTGCTCACCCATGCTCACCCCACCCAAGCGCTCTCCATAGCCATATGGCCTTAGCAGCCGCATGGCCAATGCCTCAAGCAGGCTCCAAGCAGGAGCCTGGGTACAGCAGCAAAGCAACAAACTGCAGCTGGGAACACAAGTTAAACTCACCAAACGCAGGACTGGGACTAAGCTTTAATATGGCACAGAATCTCTGGACATTGACTCTACGGTACATACAGAACTTGAAAAATCAGAGCAAGGTTAACAGTACTAAACAGAGTAACATGTTGTAACTGCTAATTTATAGATTTATTTTACTCCCAAACTTGTTGTCTGCTCATAGGATCTATATGAAATATAATATGCACATAACCTTAATACTCGTTCTATTTATAACTCACTATTAGCAACAGGAAGAACATATAAACATATATATAACAACAGCTAGAAGTAAGTCTGATGCTTAGATCATAATTTTTTTCTTAAATGCTCCTGTCTTAGTTCCCAGAAATGTGCACCTCTACATTCTATTCAGTGTGTCTGCATGGCTGCTTTTGCTTTCCATTGGATGTCAGTGGAGCTCTTAGAACCAATGGCATCCCAAAATATTAACTGCTGAGGTTTAATACTTAAGAAAAATTTATTTTTTGTGTCCTTACTTTATAAATAACTTTCCTCAGGATTTGGGATTCAAATAAACACAAATTTCCTGAGAAATGCTAGGAATGTTTTCCCTTATGTAAATGCTACTTTATTCAGAAATTATCTGCTTTGTGTCCCACGGTGAACAGCATCCATTGGGAGAATTACATCTCAGCAATAATCATCCTATTTTTTCAGCCTATATCCCAATTTCTAGAGCTACCTGGTATTGCCGGTTCTTGGCTTTTTTGAGGATTTATAAGGCAAATATGATTGGTTTCAGTTTTTCCCTCTGCCAACTTAGGTTGACCATGAGTCTTGGGAATCTAAATTAACTTCCACTCATTCTTGGGCTATTTAGTTTTCTAAATTGTATTGCTATTGTCTCCTTTCCTGAAGTTCTTGTCCTTTTGGGTTTTCACTATAGTTTTAGCAGGATTTCAATAGTGAGCAAGATGAGAAAAGTCAATGTACCATCTTTTTACATAGATTTAAGAGTCAAATATTAATTCTTAGTAAACTGTCCAGTTTTTCTGAAGTGAAAATTCAAAGCAATTGTTTTCCAACTGATAAGAAGCATCACAATATTTACTGACTTTATTGAGGTGACACTGGTTCATAAAATTATATAGGTTTCAAGTGTACAATTCTGTAATACATTATCTCTATATTGTATTGTGTGTTCACTACCCAAAGTCTCCCTCCGTCACCATTTATCCCCTCTTTAACCTCTTCTACCTGCCCCCACCAAGTCAATCTACCATCTCAATCCCAAAGGAGTTGTTAAAACAAGTATCTTAAGTGATTCAGATACAGGTGGTCCCAAAATCACACCGTCAAACACGGAACTAGTGGATCATCAGTAGAAAGTGCCCCGAATAGTAAACATAACTATAAATAGTAAAAGAAGCTGAGGAGTTTAAAAGAAAATTCTGGGAGCTACCACAGCTACTTCATTAGCGAAGAGGTTAATGGGGTAAGAGAAGTTAGGCTTGTTCTCTATGCTTCCACAGAAAATGAGAGCCAGTATGTGGAACTGCAGGCCAGAGATTAGGTAAAATTGAGAAGAATTTCTTAGCAGACAAAACTCTCCCAAGAAGGAAGGAATGAGCTGCCTTGGGAACCAACAGACTCAAGAACAGGCTGCACAGCATCTAAGCCCTGGATAGTTTTGCGGTCCAACTAGTTGCTGAGGCAATGTTAACACATGAAAAACAAAATTAACAAATAATTAAATGCTAGATGGGTGATATTATAGAAGTAAAGTCATTTTAGGCATACTGAGTGAAAGCTACCAAATATAAAGGTAATAACTGCCTGGTCCTAAATTTTCTTTTCTCGGTTGGAATATAATTTTGGTCCACACAGACCACACTCGTGTGCATTTATCCCTTGATTTACTATGAGCAGCTGAAAAGTGATGAGTTCCTGCTATGAAAATGTCCCTCAGAGCCACAAACTTAATTATTAAGCATCTTGTCCTCACCTAAAGTACATGTTGGCTTAAAAACAGGTCTCCTGGCATCTATTCTCCTCACCTCCTCCAATCAAGGAACAGAGAGGACACCAGATAGGATGGAGCAAGTGAGCAGGGAAGAAGAGACAAGATATGAGGCTTTAGCAGAAAGCAGTGAGGCCATATCACAGGTTGGAAGAAGGGAGGAATGTGGTGGGTTAAGTTAAATATTTCAGGCTTATTTTAAGTATTATGGTAAATAGTAGAAGAGTTTCAAGCAGCAAATCAACATGATCAGATTTTATATCTTTTTTTTTTAATATATTTTTATTGATTTCAGAGAGGAAGGGAGAGGGAGTGAGAGAGATAGAAACATCAATGATGAGAATCATCGATTGGTTGCCTCCTGCACACCCCACACTGGGGACTGAGCCCACAACTCAGGCATATGCCCTGACCCCGGAAATCTAACCGTGACCTCCTGGTTCATAGGTCAACTCTCAACTACTGAGCTATGCTGGTAGGGCAGATTTTATATCTTTTAAAATAGCTTTTAAAAGGGAACCCTTGTGTGGTGTTGGTGGAAATGCAGATTGATGCAGCAACTGTGGAAAGCAGTATGGAGTTACCTTAAAAAACTAAAAATGGAACTGCTTTATGACCCAGAAATTCCACTTCTGGGAATTTATCTGAAGAAACCCATAACACTAATTCAGACGAATATAAGCACCCCTATTTTCACTGCAGCATTATTTACAATAGCCAAGATATGGAAGCAGCCCAAGTGCCCATCAGGAGATGAATGGATAAAATAGCTAAGGTACATTTACACAATGAAATACTACTCAGCTATAAAAAGGATGGACCTGGAGAACATTATGTTAAGTGAAATAAATAAGCCAGTCAGAGAAAGACAAATACCATATGATTTCACTCATATGTAAAATTTAATTAACAAAGTGAACTAACAAGCAAAACAGAAACCAACTCATAGACAGACTCAACAGGCATAGCTCTGTTGGGGGCGGGGGGAGGGGAGCTATTGTGGGGGTGAAGAGATTAAGAAAAGAACTCATGGACAGCAATGCAGTGATTGCAGGGTAGAGGGGGGAAGGGGAAGTAGAAGAGGGTATGAGGGAATAAGAGATGATAGGTAAAAAATAAAATAGATTTTATATGAAAAATAAAATGGAGGTAATAATACTTTTCGGTAGACCAATTAGGAAGCAGTATCCAGAGAGATGATGGTAGTTTGAACTAGGGTGATAGAGGAAGAAATGAGATGACATTTGAGAAACTCTAAGAGGAAGAATAAAGAAAATGTTGAAAGGTCCTAAAGATGGTCAGAGACAGTTTTCATGCGCATCTGGATAAATGGTGGTTCCAGTTCCCAGGGAGGTAGATACTGTCAAATGTAACGCACTACAAGTGTAAGGAAAAGGGGAGTCCTTTTTTGGGTGCGTTATGTTTGAAAACTTATGAGTTATCTAAGTGTTCATGTCTCACAAGCCCCACATCATTTCCCACTGAATATCTCCATTAAAGCTTCAAACTCAGGATATGACATTCGACATCTGTATCTTTCTTCTGCATCTGCTCCATTTGCTGATTAATTAATGCCACCAATTTTGAGGAATGACAGACGAGCTTCCTACATGTGATAGAAAAAGCTGGAATATAAAATAACTTAAGTCTCACTAGTAAGATTCTATGACTTATGAATTTATTCTTAAAACTAGAGTTATTCGCACCACAAAGGTTAACCTTAAGTAAAGAGTTAACTCATAACTCTGCAAATATTTAAAAACATTTGAAAATAAATACATAAGTATTACGGGTACTTTTATCCACAACTTGTTTGCTAGGAATATTACAAGAATAAGAGAGATTTTGGAAAGGATCCAAGTAAATATATTCAATAGTTAATGTTAACTCTTAATTAACTGTCCTGGTTTTCGGAAGTGAAAACTTAAAGTAATTACTTTCAGCCAACAACAAGCATCACAATCTTTATTAATGTCCTACTATAGCACAACATTGCCACCTGTTAGAAGATATCACTACAAAAATAGTTTTATTTCTGAGAAAGTTTGTGAGTTTCTGAAAGAAAACAGACTAATGGTTGCCAGAGGGGAGAGGAATTAGGGATCTAGATGAAAAAGATGAAGGGATTGAGAAATACAGCTCAGTAGTTACACAGTTATGTGGAT
This sequence comes from Myotis myotis, assembly GCF_014108235.1. Taxonomy (NCBI): domain Eukaryota; kingdom Metazoa; phylum Chordata; class Mammalia; order Chiroptera; family Vespertilionidae; genus Myotis; species Myotis myotis. Next base: position 1,733 of record NW_023416374.1, on the reverse strand, counting down.
GTAAAGTACAGCATAGGGAATATAGTCAATACTGTAATAACTATGTACTTGTATAGGGCCACTTGTGTACTGGAAATATCAGGGGGAACACTTTATAAAATATGATTGTCTAACTATTATGTTATACACCTGAAACTAATACAAAATAAATTGAATGTAAATTGTAATTGAAAAAAATTTTTTAAAGACAAAGTTGATTTTGTCCTTTCTAGCCCATTACACTTGGATAAAACCATTAGTATACAGAAAAGAAATAAATTCAACTTCACCAATTTCCACAATTAGAAACCACAACATAATATTTACTTTTTGGTTTTGATTACGTGATTGAGGGAAAGATGTGACCATGAAAAGACAGCATGAGAGTTTTTGAGATGACGTATATCTGATTATATTGATGGTTACACAAAGCTATACATGTGTTAAAATTCATAGAACTGTAAACCAAAAGGCAAAATAGTCAAATTTACTGTATTACAATATTTTTCAAAAACATACTCAATAAGAGGATAAAAAGTGCCATATAAATATCTGGTTGATTTCAGAGAGAGGGAGAGAGAGGGAAAGATAGAAACATCAATGATGAGAATCATTGACTGGCTGCCTCCTGCATACCCACTACTGGGGATAGAGCCCACAACTCGGGCATGTGCCCTGACCAAAAATCGAACTGTAACCTCCTGGTTCATGGGTTGACGCTCAATCACTGAGTCACACCAGCTGGGTTATCATTTTTTAAAAAGTGGGGAAAAATCATAAAACGTTAGACTGTGAAGTATTCCCAGAAAATTCAAATGTTGCCAAATTATGTTTTTGAAATATGAAATATTGAAATATATTTAAATATTTCTAGTGTACATCCATAACTTTTAGAAACACTTCTAGGTCTATGTTTAAATATTTCAACATGTTTGTGTCAGACTAGGATCTTCCTAATTTTGTTTGGGCGTTAGGCCTTTGGGCTAAAAATGGCAAAACTGTTCAATTTTCTGCCAATACTTTTGCATTCTAATGTTTTATGATTTTCCTTTTATCCTCTTATTCTGTATCTTTTTAAAAATTATCATACAGTAAAAGTGACTACTTTGCCTTTCTGTTTACAGTTCTATGAACTTTAACACTAGTACAGATTTGCATAACTACTACCATAATGAAGATATGTCTCATCTCAATAATACTGGGGCTATCTCACTCTATTCCTGACATGGACAGGTGTGATGCTAGGTAACAATCTAATAATGGAAACTAGGAATCAGTATTTAACTTTGATTCTGGTACCCTGAAAAGAAGTCTTATAAAGGCATTTTTTATTTGTGTATTGCCTCTTTCAAAAAGCTGGGGTATAAACAGGCTGAGCTGGGTGCTTAACATCTGTGTAATCTTGGTATTGGCAAGATACTAAGCAAGTAAGTTATGTTAAAGTTCCAAGTGTCTGCAGCATTCAAGTCCATCTGCAGGCCTTTCCAGTGCATTTGTAGTTGCCAAATGTTATAAGGTGCCAAGAGCACTTTATAGGATTCCATTTATATGAGATACCTAGAATAGTCAAACTCACAGAGACAAAAGTAGAATCATGGTTGCCAGGGCTGGGTGGCAGGGAGACAATGGAGAGTTATTTAATGGATACAGAGTTTTAGTTTTGAAGATAAAGGTGTGGAGAGAATGGTTCAGAAAGTTGCACAACAATATGAATGTATTTAATGTTACTGAATTGTATGGTTAAAATGCTAAAC